>NC_091481.1:39965031-40266031 GCF_036971445.1 Narcine bancroftii
GGCAAGAGTTGTATCCAGCTGTATGTGTCCATGATAATTACACTGGCAAGAGGTGCATCCAGCTGCACGTATCCCTGATAAGTACTCTGGCAAGAGGTGCATCGAGCTGCACGTGTCCCTGATAATTACTCCGGCAAGAGGTGCATCCAGCTGCAAGTGACCCTGATAATTACACTGGCAAGAGGTGAATCCACCTACATGTGTCCCTGATAATTACACCGGCAAGAGGTTTATCCAGCTGCAAGTGACCCTGATAATTACACCAGCAAGAGGTGCATCCAGCTGCATGTATCCCTGATAATTACTCCGGCAAGAGGAGCTTCCACCTACACTTGTCCCTGATAATTACTCCACCCTGATAATTACACCGGCCAGAGGTGCATCCAGCTGCATGTGTCCTTGATAATTACACTGGCAAGAATTGCATCCAGCTGCACGTGTCCCTGATCATTACTATGGTAAGAGGTGCATCCAGCTGCAGGTGACCCAGATAATTACTCTGGCAAGAATTACATCCAGCTGCAAGTGACCCTGATAATTACAGCGGCAAGAGTTACATCCAGCTGCAAGTGACCCTGATAATTACTCCGGCAAGAGGTGCATCCAGCTGCATGTGTCCCTGATAATTATTCCGGCAAGAGATGCATCCAGCTGTACGTGTCCCTGATAATTACAGTGGCAAGAGGTGCATCCAGCTCAACGTTTCCCTGATAATGACTCCGGCAAGAGGTGCATCCAGCTGCTAGTGTCCCTGATAATTGCTCTGGCAAGAGGTGCATCCACTGCAGGTGATCCTGATAATTACACCAGACAGAGGTGCATCCAGCTGCAAGTGACCCTGATAATTACTCCGGCAAGAGGTGCATCCAGCTGCACGTGTCCCTGATAATTACAAAGACAAGAGGTGCATCCAGCTGCACATGTCCCTGATAATTACTCCGGCAAGAGATGCATCCAGCTGCACGTGACCCTGATAATTACATCAGCCAGAGGTGCGTCCAGCTGCATGTGTCCCTGATAATTACTCTGGATAAGAGGTGCATCAAACTACAAGTATCGCTGATAATTACACTGGCAAGAGTTGCATCAAGCTGTATGTGTCCATGATAATTACACTGGCAAGAGGTACATCCAGCTCCACGTGTCCCTGATAATTAAAAAGACAAGAGCTGCATCCATCTCCACGTGTCCCTGATAATTACTCTGGCAAGAGGTGCATCCAGCTGCACGTGTCCCTGATCATTACTATGGTAAGAGGTGCATCCAGCTGCAGGTGACCCTGATCATTACCCTGGCCAGAGTTGCATCCAGCTTCAAGTGAACCTTATAATTACAGCGGCAAGAGTTACATCCAGCTGCAAGTGACCCTGATAATTACTCCGGCAAGAGGTGCATCCAGCTGCATGTGTCCCTGATAATTATTCCGGCAAGAGATGCATCCAGCTGTACGTGTCCCTGATAATTACTCGGCAAGAGGTGCATCCAGCTGCATGTGTCCCTGATAATTACTCCGGCAAGAGGAGCATCCAGCTACACGTGTCCCTGATAATTACTCCACCCTGATAATTACACCGGCCAGAGGTGCATCCAGCTGCAAGTGTCCCTGATAATTACTCTGGCAAGAGGTGCATCCAGCTGCAGGTGATCCTGATAATTACACCAGACAGAGGTGCATCCAGCTGCAAGTGACCCTGATAATTACTCCGGCAAGAGGTGCATCCAGCTGCACGTGTCCCTGATAATTACAAAGACACGAGGTGCGTCCAGCTGCACATGTCCCTGATAATTACTCCGGCAAGAGGTGCATCCAGCTGCAAGTGACCCTGATAATTACACTGGCAAGAGGTGAATCCAGCTGCACGTGTCCCTGATAATTATACCGGCAAGAGGTTCATCCAGCTGCAAGTGACCCTGATAATTACACCAGCAAAAGGTGCATCCAGCTGCATGTGTCCCTGATAATTACAGTGGCAAGAGGTGCATCCAGCTGCAGGTGACCCTGATAATTACATCAGCCAGAGGTGCATCCAGCTGCATGTGTCCCTGATAATTACTCTGGCAAGAGGTGCGTCCAGCTGCACGTGTCCCTGATCATTACTATGGTAAGAGGTGCATCCAGCTGCAGGTGACCCTGATAATTACACTGGCCAGAGGTGCATCCAGCTGCAAGTGAACCTTATAATTACAGCGGCAAGAGTTACATCCAGCTGCAAGTGACCCTGATAATTACTCCGGCAAGAGGTGCATCCAGCTGCATGTGTCCCTGATAATTATTCCGGCAAGAGATGCATCCAGCTGTACGTGTCCCTGATAATTACAGTGGCAAGAGGTGCATCCAGCTCCACGTGTCCCTGATAATGACTCCGGAAAGAGGTGCATCCAGCTGCAAGTGTCCCTGATAATTACTCTGGCAAGAGGTGCATCCACTGCAGGTGACCCTGATAATTACATCAGCCAGAGGTGCGTCCAGCTGCATGTGTCCCTGATAATTACTCTGGATAAGAGGTGCATCCAACTACAAGTATCGCTGATAATTACACTGGCAAGAGTTGCATCCATCAGTATGTGTCCATGATAATTACACTGGCAAGAGGTACATCCAGCTCCACGTGTCCCTGATAATTAAAAACACAAGAGCTGCATCCATCTCCACGTGTCCCTGATAATTACTCTGGCAAGAGGTGCATCCAGCTGCACTTGTCCCTGATCATTACTATGGTGCATCCAGCTGCAGGTGACCCTGATAATTACCCTGGCCAGAGGTGCATCCAGCTTCAAGTGAACCTTATAATTACAGCGGCAAGAGTTACATCCAGCTGCAAGTGACCCTGATAATTACTCCGGCAAGAGTTGCATCCAGCTGCATGTGTCCCTGATAATTATTCCGGCAAGAGATGCATCCAGCTGTACGTGTCCCTGATAATTACTCGGGCAAGAGGTGCATCCAGCTGCATGCGTCCCTGATAATTACTCCGGCAAGAGGTGCATCCAGCTGCACGTGTCCCTGATAATTACAAAGACAAGTGGTGCATCCAGCTGCACAGGACCCTGATAATTACTCCGGCAAGAGGTGTATCCAGCTGCAAGTGACCCTGATAATTACACTGGCAAGAGGTGAATCCAGCTGCACGTGTCCCTGATAATTATACCGGCAAGAGGTTCATCCAGCTGCAAGTGACCCTGATAATTACACCAGAAAGACGTGCATCCAGCTGCATGTGTCTCTGATATTTACAGTGGCAAGAGGTGCATCCAACTTCAAGTATTGCTGATAATTACATTGGCAAGAGTTGTATCCAGCTGTATGTGTCCATGATAATTACACTGGCAAGAGGTGCATCCAGCTGCACGTATCCCTGATAAGTACTCTGGCAAGAGGTGTATCCATATGCACGTGTCCCTGATAATTACTCCGGCAAGAGGAACATCCAGCTACACGTGTCCCAGATAATTACTCTGGCAAGAATTACATCCAGCTGCAAGTGACCCTGATAATTACAGCGGCAAGAGTTACATCCAGCTGCAAGTGACCCTGATAATTACTCCGGCAAGAGGTGCATCCAGCTGCATGTGTCCCTGATAATTATTCCGGCAAGAGATGCATCCAGCTGTACGTGTCCCTGATAATTACAGTGGCAAGAGGTGCATCCAGCTCAACGTTTCCCTGATAATGACTCCGGCAAGAGGTGCATCCAGCTGCTAGTGTCCCTGATAATTGCTCTGGCAAGAGGTGCATCCACTGCAGGTGATCCTGATAATTACACCAGACAGAGGTGCATCCAGCTGCAAGTGACCCTGATAATTACTCCGGCAAGAGGTGCATCCAGCTGCACGTGTCCCTGATAATTACAAAGACAAGAGGTGCATCCAGCTGCACATGTCCCTGATAATTACTCCGGCAAGAGATGCATCCAGCTGCACGTGACCCTGATAATTACATCAGCCAGAGGTGCGTCCAGCTGCATGTGTCCCTGATAATTACTCTGGATAAGAGGTGCATCAAACTACAAGTATCGCTGATAATTACACTGGCAAGAGTTGCATCAAGCTGTATGTGTCCATGATAATTACACTGGCAAGAGGTACATCCAGCTCCACGTGTCCCTGATAATTAAAAAGACAAGAGCTGCATCCATCTCCACGTGTCCCTGATAATTACTCTGGCAAGAGGTGCATCCAGCTGCACGTGTCCCTGATCATTACTATGGTAAGAGGTGCATCCAGCTGCAGGTGACCCTGATCATTACCCTGGACAGAGGTGCATCCAGCTTCAAGTGAACCTTATAATTACAGCGGCAAGAGTTACATCCAGCTGCAAGTGACCCTGATAATTACTCCGGCAAGAGGTCCATCCAGCTGCATGTGTCCCTGATAATTATTCCGGCAAGAGATGCATCCAGCTGTACGTGTCCCTGATAATTACTCGGCAAGAGGTGCATCCAGCTGCATGTGTCCCTGATAATTACTCCGGCAAGAGGAGCATCCAGCTACACGTGTCCCTGATAATTACTCCACCCTGATAATTACACCGGCCAGAGGTGAATCCAGCTGCATCGGTCCGTGATAATTACTCTGGCAAGAGGTGCATCCAGCTGCAAGTGACCCTGATAATTAAACCGGCCAGAGGTGCATCCAGCTGCATGTGTCACTGATAATTAATCTGGCAATATTTGCATCCAGCTCAACGTGTCCCTGATAATTACTCCGGCAAGAGGTGCATCCATCTGCACGTGTCCCTGATAATTACTCTGGCAAGAGGTGCATCCAGCTGCACGTGTCCCTGATCATTACTATGGTAAGAGGTGCATCCAGCTGCAGGTGACCCTGATAATTACAGCGGCAAGAGTTACATCCAGCTGCAAGTGACCCTGAGAATTACTCCGGCAAGAGGTGCATCCAGCTACATGTGTCCCTGATAATTATTCCGGCAAGAGATGCATCCAGCTGCACATGTCCCTGATAATTACTCCGGCAAGAGGTGCATACAGCTACACGTGTCCCTGATAATTATTCCACCCTGATAATTACACCGGGCAGAGGTGCATCCAGCTGCATGTGTCCCTGATAATTACACTGGCAAGATTTGCATCCAGCTGCAGGTGACCCTGATAATTACATCAGCCAGAGGTGCATCCAGCTGCATGTGTCCCTGATAATTACTCTGGCAAGAGATGCATCCAACTTCAAGTATCGCTGATAATTACACTGGCAAGAGTTGTATCCAGCTGTATGTGTCCATGATAATTACACTGGCAAGAGGTGCATCCAGCTGCACGTATCCCTGATAAGTACTCTGGCAAGAGGTGCATCGAGCTGCACGTGTCCCTGATAATTACTCCGGCAAGAGGTGCATCCAGCTGCAAGTGACCCTGATAATTACACTGGCAAGAGGTGAATCCACCTACATGTGTCCCTGATAATTACACCGGCAAGAGGTTTATCCAGCTGCAAGTGACCCTGATAATTACACCAGCAAGAGGTGCATCCAGCTGCATGTATCCCTGATAATTACTCCGGCAAGAGGAGCTTCCACCTACACTTGTCCCTGATAATTACTCCACCCTGATAATTACACCGGCCAGAGGTGCATCCAGCTGCATGTGTCCTTGATAATTACACTGGCAAGAATTGCATCCAGCTGCACGTGTCCCTGATAATGACTCCGGCAAGAGGTGCATCCAGCTGCAAGTGTCCCTGATAATTACTCTGGTAAGAGGTGCATCCAGCTGCAAGTGAACATTATAATTACAACGGCCAGAGTTGCATCCAGCTGCACGTGTCCCTGATAATTACTCCGGCAAGAGGTGCATCTAGCTGCATGTGTCCCTGATAATTACACTGGCAAGAGGTGCATCCAGCTGCACGTGACCCTGATAATTACATCAGCCAGAGGTGCATCCAGTTGCATGTGTCCCTGATAATTACTCTGGATAAGAGGTGCATCCAACTTCAAGTATCGCTGATAATTACACTGGCAAGAGTTGCATGAAGCTGTATGTGTCCATGATAATTACACTGGCAAGAGGTGCATCCAGCTCCACGTGTCCCTGATAATTAAAAAGACAAGAGGTGCATCAATCTGAACGTGTTCCTGATAATTACTCTGGCAAGAGGTGCATCCAGCTGCACGTGTCCCTGATCATTACTATGGTAAGAGGTGCATCCAGCTGCAGGTGACCCTGATAATTACACTGGCCAGAGGTGCATCCAGCTGCAAGTGAACCTTATAATTACAGCGGCAAGAGTTACATCCAGCTGCAAGTGACCCTGATAATTACTCCGGCAAGAGGTGCATCCAGCTGCATGTGTCCCTGATAATTATTCCGGCAAGAGATGCATCCAGCTGTACGTGTCCCTGATAATTACAGTGGCAAGAGGTGCATCCAGCTCCACGTTTCCCTGATAATGACTCCGGCAAGAGGTGCATCCAGCTGCAAGTGTCCCTGATAATTACTCTGGCAAGAGGTGCATCCACTGCAGGTGATCCTGATAATTACACCAGACAGAGGTGCATCCAGCTGCAAGTGACCCTGATAATTACTCCGGCAAGAGGTGCATCCAGCTGCACGTGTCCCTGATAATTACAAAGACAAGAGGTGCATCCAGCTGCACATGTCCCTGATAATTACTCCGGCAAGAGGTGCATCCAGCTGCACGTGACCCTGATAATTACATCAGCCAGAGGTGCGTCCAGCTGCATGTGTCCCTGATAATTACTCTGGATAAGAGGTGCATCAAACTACAAGTATCGCTGATAATTACACTGGCAAAAGTTGCATCCAGCTGTATGTGTCCATGATAATTACACTGGCAAGAGGTACATCCAGCTCCACGTGTCCCTGATAATTAAAAAGACAAGAGCTGCATCCATCTCCACGTGTCCCTGATAATTACTCTGGCAAGAGGTGCATCCAGCTGCACGTGTCCCTGATCATTACTATGGTAAGAGGTGCATCCAGCTGCAGGTGACCCTGATCATTACCCTGGCCAGAGTTGCATCCAGCTTCAAGTGAACCTTATAATTACAGCGGCAAGAGTTACATCCAGCTGCAAGTGACCCTGATAATTACTCCGGCAAGAGGTGCATCCAGCTGCATGTGTCCCTGATAATTATTCCGGCAAGAGATGCATCCAGCTGTACGTGTCCCTGATAATTACTCGGCAAGAGGTGCATCCAGCTGCATGTGTCCCTGATAATTACTCCGGCAAGAGGAGCATCCAGCTACACGTGTCCCTGATAATTACTCCACCCTGATAATTACACCGGCCAGAGGTGCATCCAGCTGCAAGTGTCCCTGATAATTACTCTGGCAAGAGGTGCATCCAGCTGCAGGTGATCCTGATAATTACACCAGACAGAGGTGCATCCAGCTGCAAGTGACCCTGATAATTACTCCGGCAAGAGGTGCATCCAGCTGCACGTGTCCCTGATAATTACAAAGACACGAGGTGCGTCCAGCTGCACATGTCCCTGATAATTACTCCGGCAAGAGGTGCATCCAGCTGCAAGTGACCCTGATAATTACACTGGCAAGAGGTGAATCCAGCTGCACGTGTCCCTGATAATTATACCGGCAAGAGGTTCATCCAGCTGCAAGTGACCCTGATAATTACACCAGCAAAAGGTGCATCCAGCTGCATGTGTCCCTGATAATTACAGTGGCAAGAGGTGCATCCAGCTGCAGGTGACCCTGATAATTACATCAGCCAGAGGTGCATCCAGCTGCATGTGTCCCTGATAATTACTCTGGCAAGAGGTGCATCCAAATTCAAGTATTGCTGATAATTGCATTGGCAAGAGTTGTATCCAGCTGTATGTGTCCATGATAATTACACTGGCAAGAGGTGATTCCAGCTGCACGTATCCCTGATAAGTACTCTGGCAAAAGGTGTATCCACTGCACGTATCCCTGATAATTACTCCGGCAAGAGGAACATCCAGCTACACGTGTCGCAGATAATTACACTGGCAAGAATTACATCCAGCTGCAAGTGACCCTGATAATTACACCGGCCAGAGGTGCATCCAGCTGCATGTGTCCCTGATAATTAATCTGGCAAGATTTGCATCCAGCTGAACGTGTCCCTGATAATTACTCTGGCAAGAGGTGCATCCAGCTGCAAGTGACCCTGATAATTACACCGGCCAGAGGTGCATCCAGCTGCATGTGTCCCAGATAATTACTCTGGCAAGAGGTGCATCCAGCTGCACGTGATCCTGATAATTACATCAGCCAGAGGTGCGTCCAGCTGCATGTGTCCCTGATAATTACTCTGGATAAGAGGTGCATCAAACTACAAGTATCGCTGATAATTACACTGGCAAGAGTTGCATCCAGCTGTATGTGTCCATGATAATTACACTGGCAAGAGGTACATCCAGCTCCACGTGTCCCTGATAATTAAAAAGACAAGAGCTGCATCCATCTCCACGTGTCCCTGATAATTACTCTGGCAAGACGTGCATCCAGCTGCACGTGTCCCTGATCATTACTATGGTAAGAGGTGCATCCAGCTGCAGGTGACCCTGATCATTACCCTGGCCAGAGGTGCATCCAGCTTCAAGTGAACCTTATAATTACAGCGGCAAGAGTTACATCCAGCTGCAAGTGACCCTGATAATTACTCCGGCAAGAGGTGCATACAGCTGCATGTGTCCCTGATAATTATTCCGGCAAGAGATGCATCCAGCTGTACGTGTCCCTGATAATTACTCGGGCAAGAGGTGCATCCAGCTGCATGCGTCCCTGATAATTACTCCGGCAAGAGGTGCATCCAGCTGCACGTGTCCCTGATAATTACAAAGACAAGTGGTGCATCCAGCTGCACAGGACCCTGATAATTACTCCGGCAAGAGGTGTATCCAGCTGCAAGTGACCCTGATAATTACACTGGCAAGAGGTGAATCCAGCTGCACGTGTCCCTGATAATTATACCGGCAAGAGGTTCATCCAGCTGCAAGTGACCCTGATAATTACACCAGAAAGACGTGCATCCAGCTGCATGTGTCTCTGATATTTACAGTGGCAAGAGGTGCATCCAACTTCAAGTATTGCTGATAATTACATTGGCAAGAGTTGTATCCAGCTGTATGTGTCCATGATAATTACACTGGCAAGAGGTGCATCCAGCTGCACGTATCCCTGATAAGTACTCTGGCAAGAGGTGTATCCATATGCACGTGTCCCTGATAATTACTCCGGCAAGAGGAACATCCAGCTACACGTGTCCCAGATAATTACTCTGGCAAGAATTACATCCAGCTGCAAGTGACCCTGATAATTACAGCGGCAAGAGTTACATCCAGCTGCAAGTGACCCTGATAATTACTCCGGCAAGAGGTGCATCCAGCTGCATGTGTCCCTGATAATTATTCCGGCAAGAGATGCATCCAGCTGTACGTGTCCCTGATAATTACAGTGGCAAGAGGTGCATCCAGCTCAACGTTTCCCTGATAATGACTCCGGCAAGAGGTGCATCCAGCTGCTAGTGTCCCTGATAATTGCTCTGGCAAGATGTGCATCCACTGCAGGTGATCCTGATAATTACACCAGACAGAGGTGCATCCAGCTGCAAGTGACCCTGATAATTACTCCGGCAAGAGGTGCATCCAGCTGCACGTGTCCCTGATAATTACAAAGACAAGAGGTGCATCCAGCTGCACATGTCCCTGATAATTACTCCGGCAAGAGATGCATCCAGCTGCACGTGACCCTGATAATTACATCAGCCAGAGGTGCGTCCAGCTGCATGTGTCCCTGATAATTACTCTGGATAAGAGGTGCATCAAACTACAAGTATCGCTGATAATTACACTGGCAAGAGTTGCATCCAGCTGTATGTGTCCATGATAATTACACTGGCAAGAGGTACATCCAGCTCCACGTGTCCCTGATAATTAAAAAGACAAGAGCTGCATCCATCTCCACGTGTCCCTGATAATTACTCTGGCAAGAGGTGCATCCAGCTGCACGTGTCCCTGATCATTACTATGGTAAGAGGTGCATCCAGCTGCAGGTGACCCTGATCATTACCCTGGACAGAGGTGCATCCAGCTTCAAGTGAACCTTATAATTACAGCGGCAAGAGGTCCATCCAGCTGCATGTGTCCCTGATAATTATTCCGGCAAGAGATGCATCCAGCTGTACGTGTCCCTGATAATTACTCGGCAAGAGGTGCATCCAGCTGCATGTGTCCCTGATAATTACTCCAGCAAGAGGAGCATCCAGCTACACGTGTCCCTGATAATTACTCCACCCTGATAATTACACCGGCCAGAGGTGAATCCAGCTGCATGGGTCCGTGATAATTACTCTGGCAAGAGGTGCATCCAGCTGCAAGTGACCCTGATAATTAAACCGGCCAGAGGTGCATCCAGCTGCATGTGTCACTGATAATTAATCTGGCAATATTTGCATCCAGCTCAACGTGTCCCTGATAATTACTCCGGCAAGAGGTGCATCCATCTGCACGTGTCCCTGATAATTACTCTGGCAAGAGGTGCATCCAGCTACATGTGTCCCTGATAATTATTCCGGCAAGAGATGCATCCAGCTGCACATGTCCCTGATAATTACTCCGGCAAGAGGTGCATACAGCTACACGTGTCCCTGATAATTATTCCACCCTGATAATTACACCGGGCAGAGGTGCATCCAGCTGCATGTGTCCCTGATAATTACACTGGCAAGATTTGCATCCAGCTGCAGGTGACCCTGATAATTACATCAGCCAGAGGTGCATCCAGCTGCATGTGTCCCTGATAATTACTCTGGCAAGAGATGCATCCAACTACAAGTATCGCTGATAATTACACTGGCAAGAGTTGTATCCAGCTGTATGTGTCCATGATAATTACACTGGCAAGAGGTGCATCCAGCTGCACGTATCCCTGATAAGTACTCTGGCAAGAGGTGCATCGAGCTGCACGTGTCCCTGATAATTACTCCGGCAAGAGGTGCATCCAGCTGCAAGTGACCCTGATAATTACACTGGCAAGAGGTGAATCCACCTACATGTGTCCCTGATAATTACACCGGCAAGAGGTTTATCCAGCTGCAAGTGACCCTGATAATTACACCAGCAAGAGGTGCATCCAGCTGCATGTATCCCTGATAATTACTCCGGCAAGAGGAGCTTCCACCTACACTTGTCCCTGATAATTACTCCACCCTGATAATTACACCGGCCAGAGGTGCATCCAGCTGCATGTGTCCTTGATAATTACACTGGCAAGAATTGCATCCAGCTGCACGTGTCCCTGATAATGACTCCGGCAAGAGGTGCATCCAGCTGCAAGTGTCCCTGATAATTACTCTGGTAAGAGGTGCATCCAGCTGCAAGTGAACATTATAATTACAACGGCCAGAGTTGCATCCAGCTGCACGTGTCCCTGATAATTACTCCGGCAAGAGGTGCATCTAGCTGCATGTGTCCCTGATAATTACACTGGCAAGAGGTGCATCCAGCTGCACGTGACCCTGATAATTACATCAGCCAGAGGTGCATCCAGTTGCATGTGTCCCTGATAATTACTCTGGATAAGAGGTGCATCCAACTTCAAGTATCGCTGATAATTACACTGGCAAGAGTTGCATGAAGCTGTATGTGTCCATGATAATTACACTGGCAAGAGGTGCATCCAGCTCCACGTGTCCCTGATAATTAAAAAGACAAGAGGTGCATCAATCTGCACGTGTTCCTGATAATTACTCTGGCAAGAGGTGCATCCAGCTGCACGTGTCCCTGATCATTACTATGGTAAGAGGTGCATCCAGCTGCAGGTGACCCTGATAATTACACTGGCCAGAGGTGCATCCAGCTGCAAGTGAACCTTATAATTACAGCGGCAAGAGTTACATCCAGCTGCAAGTGACCCTGATAATTACTCCGGCAAGAGATGCATCCAGCTGTACGTGTCCCTGATAATTACAGTGGCAAGAGGTGCATCCAGCTCCACGTTTCCCTGATAATGACTCCGGCAAGAGGTGCATCCAGCTGCAAGTGTCCCTGATAATTACTCTGGCAAGAGGTGCATCCACTGCAGGTGATCCTGATAATTACACCAGACAGAGGTGCATCCAGCTGCAAGTGACCCTGATAATTACTCCGGCAAGAGGTGCATCCAGCTGCACGTGTCCCTGATAATTACAAAGACAAGAGGTGCATCCAGCTGCACATGTCCCTGATAATTACTCCGGCAAGAGGTGCATCCAGCTGCACGTGACCCTGATAATTACATCAGCCAGAGGTGCGTCCAGCTGCATGTGTCCCTGATAATTACTCTGGATAAGAGGTGCATCAAACTACAAGTATCGCTGATAATTACACTGGCAAGAGTTGCATCCAGCTGTATGTGTCCATGATAATTACACTGGCAAGAGGTACATCCAGCTCCACGTGTCCCTGATAATTAAAAAGACAAGAGCTGCATCCATCTCCACGTGTCCCTGATAATTACTCTGGCAAGAGGTGCATCCAGCTGCACGTGTCCCTGATCATTACTATGGTAAGAGGTGCATCCAGCTGCAGGTGACCCTGATCATTACCCTGGCCAGAGTTGCATCCAGCTTCAAGTGAACCTTATAATTACAGCGGCAAGAGTTACATCCAGCTGCAAGTGACCCTGATAATTACTCCGGCAAGAGGTGCATCCAGCTGCATGTGTCCCTGATAATTATTCCGGCAAGAGATGCATCCAGCTGTACGTGTCCCTGATAATTACTCGGCAAGAGGTGCATCCAGCTGCATGTGTCCCTGATAATTACTCCGCCAAGAGGAGCATCCAGCTACACGTGTCCCTGATAATTACTCCACCCTGATAATTACACCGGCCAGAGGTGCATCCAGCTGCAAGTGTCCCTGATAATTACTCTGGCAAGAGGTGCATCCAGCTGCAGGTGATCCTGATAATTACACCAGACAGAGGTGCATCCAGCTGCAAGTGACCCTGATAATTACTCCGGCAAGAGGTGCATCCAGCTGCACGTGTCCCTGATAATTACAAAGACACGAGGTGCGTCCAGCTGCACATGTCCCTGATAATTACTCCGGCAAGAGGTGCATCCAGCTGCAAGTGACCCTGATAATTACACTGGCAAGAGGTGAATCCAGCTGCACGTGTCCCTGATAATTATACCGGCAAGAGGTTCATCCAGCTGCAAGTGACCCTGATAATTACACCAGCAAAAGGTGCATCCAGCTGCATGTGTCCCTGATAATTACAGTGGCAAGAGGTGCATCCAGCTGCAGGTGACCCTGATAATTACATCAGCCAGAGGTGCATCCAGCTGCATGTGTCCCTGATAATTACTCTGGCAAGAGGTGCATCCAAATTCAAGTATTGCTGATAATTGCATTGGCAAGAGTTGTATCCAGCTGTATGTGTCCATGATAATTACACTGGCAAGAGGTGATTCCAGCTGCACGTATCCCTGATAAGTACTCTGGCAAAAGGTGTATCCACTGCACGTATCCCTGATAATTACTCCGGCAAGAGGAACATCCAGCTACACGTGTCGCAGATAATTACTCTGGCAAGAATTACATCCAGCTGCAAGTGACCCTGATAATTACACCGGCCAGAGGTGCATCCAGCTGCATGTGTCCCTGATAATTAATCTGGCAAGATTTGCATCCAGCTGAACGTGTCCCTGATAATTACTCTGGCAAGAGGTGCATCCAGCTGCAAGTGACCCTGATAATTACACCGGCCAGAGGTGCATCCAGCTGCATGTGTCCCAGATAATTACTCTGGCAAGAGGTGCATCCAGCTGCACGTGATCCTGATAATTACATCAGCCAGAGGTGCGTCCAGCTGCATGTGTCCCTGATAATTACTCTGGATAAGAGGTGCATCAAACTACAAGTATCGCTGATAATTACACTGGCAAGAGTTGCATCCAGCTGTATGTGTCATGATAATTACACTGGCAAGAGGTACATCCAGCTCCACGTGTCCCTGATAATTAAAAAGACAAGAGCTGCATCCATCTCCACGTGTCCCTGATAATTACTCTGGCAAGACGTGCATCCAGCTGCACGTGTCCCTGATCATTACTATGGTAAGAGGTGCATCCAGCTGCAGGTGACCCTGATCATTACCCTGGCCAGAGGTGCATCCAGCTTCAAGTGAACCTTATAATTACAGCGGCAAGAGTTACATCCAGCTGCAAGTGACCCTGATAATTACTCCGGCAAGAGGTGCATCCAGCTGCATGTGTCCCTGATAATTATTCCGGCAAGAGATGCATCCAGCTGTACGTGTCCCTGATAATTACTCGGCAAGAGGTGCATCCAGCTGCATGTGTCCCTGATAATTACTCCGGCAAGAGGAGCATCCAGCTACACGTGTCCCTGATAATTACTCCACCCTGATAATTACACCGGCCAGAGGTGCATCCAGCTGCAAGTGTCCCTGATAATTACTCTGGCAAGAGGTGCATCCAGCTGCAGGTGATCCTGATAATTACACCAGACAGAGGTGCATCCAGCTGCAAGTGACCCTGATAATTACTCCGGCAAGAGGTGCATCCAGCTGCACGTGTCCCTGATAATTACAAAGACACGAGGTGCGTCCAGCTGCACATGCCCCTGATAATTACTCCGGCAAGAGGTGCATCCAGCTTCAAGTGACCCTGATAATTACACTGGCAAGAGGTGAATCCAGCTGCACGTGACCCTGATAATTATACCGGCAAGAGGTTCATCCAGCTGCAAGTGACCCTGATAATTACACCAGCAAAAGGTGCATCCAGCTGCATGTGTCCCTGATAATTACAGTGGCAAGAGGTGCATCCAGCTGCAGGTGACCCTGATAATTACATCAGCCAGAGGTGCATCCAGCTGCATGTGTCCCTGATAATTACTCTGGCAAGAGGTGCATCCAAATTCAAGTATTGCTGATAATTGCATTGGCAAGAGTTGTATCCAGCTGTATGTGTCCATGATAATTACACTGGCAAGAGGTGCATCCAGCTGCACGTATCCCTGATAAGTACTCTGGCAAAAGGTGTATCCACTGCACGTATCCCTGATAATTACTCCGGCAAGAGGAACATCCAGCTACACGTGTCGCAGATAATTACACTGGCAAGAATTACATCCAGCTGCAAGTGACCCTGATAATTACACCGGCCAGAGGTGCATCCAGCTGCATGTGTCCCTGATAATTAATCTGGCAAGATTTGCATCCAGCTGAACGTGTCCCTGATAATTACTCTGGCAAGAGGTGCATCCAGCTGCACGGGTCCCTGATAATTACTCTGGCAAGAGGTGCATCCAGCTGCAAGTGACCCTGATAATTACACCGGCCAGAGGTGCATCCAGCTGCATGTGTCCCTGATAATTACTCTGGCAAGAGGTGCATCCAGCTGCAGGTGACCCTGATAATTACATCAGCCAGAGGTGCATCCAGCTGCATGTGTCCCTGATAATTACTCTTGATAAGAGGTGCATCCAACTTCAAGTATCGCTGATAATTACACTGGCAAGAGTTGCATGAATCTGTATGTGTCCATGATAATTACACTGGCAAGAGGTGCATCCAGCTGCAAGTGACCCTGATAATTAAAAAGACAAGAGGTGCATCCAGCTACACGTGTTCCTGATAATTACTCCGCCCTGATAATTACATCAGCCAGAGGTGCATCCAGCTGCATGTGTCCCTGATAATTACTCTGGCAAGAGATGCATCCAACTTCAAGTATCGCTGATAATTACACTGGCAAGAGTTGTATCCAGCTGTATGTGTCCATGATAATTACACTGGCAAGAGGTGCATCCAGCTGCACGTATCCCTGATAAGTACTCTGGCAAGAGGTGCATCGAGCTGCACGGTTCCCTGATAATTACTCCGGCAAGAGGTGCATCCAGCTGCAAGTGACCCTGATAATTACACTGGCAAGAGGTGAATCCACCTACACTTGTCCCTGATAATTACTCCACCCTGATAATTACACCGGCCAGAGGTGCATCTAGCTGCATGTGTCCTTGATAATTACACTGGCAAGATTTGCATCCAGCTGCACGTGTCCCTGATAATGACTCCGGCAAGAGGTGCATCCAGCTCCACGTGTCCCTGATAATTACTCTGGTAAGAGGTGCGTCCAGCTGCAAGTCAACAATATAATTACACCGGCCAGAGTTGCATCCAGCTGCACGTGTCCCTGATAATTACTCCGGCAAGAGGTGCATCTAGCTGCATGTGTCCCTGATAATTACACTGGCAAGAGGTGCATCCAGCTGCAGGTGACCCTGATAATTACATCAGCCAGAGGTGCATCCAGTTGCATGTGTCCCTGATAATTACTCTGGATAAGAGGTGCATCCAACTTCAAGTATCGCTGATAATTACACTGGCAAGAGTTGAATGAAGCTGTATGTGTCCATGATAATTACACTGGCAAGAGGTGCATCCAGCTCCACGTGTCCCTGATAATTAAAAAGACAAGAGGTGCATCAATCTGCACGTGTTCCTGATAATTACTCTGGCAAGAGGTGCATCCAGCTGCACGTGTCCCTGATCATTACTATGGTAAGAGGTGCATCCAGCTGCAGGTGACCCTGATAATTACACTGGCCAGAGGTGCATCCAGCTGCAAGTGAACCTTATAATTACAGCGGCAAGAGTTACATCCAGCTGCAAGTGACCCTGATAATTACTCCGGCAAGAGGTGCATCCAGCTGCATGTGTCCCTGATAATTATTCCGGCAAGAGATCCATCCAGCTGTACGTGTCCCTGATAATTACAGTGGCAAGAGGTGCATCCAGCTCCACGTGTCCCTGATAATGACTCCGGAAAGAGGTGCATCCAGCTGCAAGTGTCCCTGATAATTACTCTGGCAAGAGGTGCATCCACTGCAGGTGACCCTGATAATTACATCAGCCAGAGGTGCGTCCAGCTGCATTTGTCCCTGATAATTACTCTGGATAAGAGGTGCATCCAACTACAAGTATCGCTGATAATTACACTGGCAAGAGTTGCATCCATCAGTATGTGTCCATGATAATTACACTGGCAAGAGGTACATCCAGCTCCACGTGTCCCTGATAATTAAAAACACAAGAGCTGCATCCATCTCCACGTGTCCCTGATAATTACTCTGGGAAGAGGTGCATCCAGCTGCACTTGTCCCTGATCATTACTATGGTGCATCCAGCTGCAGGTGACCCTGATAATTACCCTGGCCAGAGGTGCATCCAGCTTCAAGTGAACCTTATAATTACAGCGGCAAGAGTTACATCCAGCTGCAAGTGACCCTGATAATTACTCCGGCAAGAGTTGCATCCAGCTGCATGTGTCCCTGATAATTATTCCGGCAAGAGATGCATCCAGCTGTACGTGTCCCTGATAATTACTCGGGCAAGAGGTGCATCCAGCTGCATGCGTCCCTGATAATTACTCCGGCAAGAGGTGCATCCAGCTGCACGTGTCCCTGATATTTACAAAGACAAGTGGTGCATCCAGCTGCACAGGACCCTGATAATTACTGCGGCAAGAGGTGTATCCAGCTGCAAATGACCCTGATAATTACACTGGCAAGAGGTGAATCCAGCTGCACGTGTCCCTGATAATTATACCGGCAAGAGGTTCATCCAGCTGCAAGTGACCCTGATAATTACACCAGAAAGAGGTGCATCCAGCTACATGTGTCTCTGATATTTACAGTGGCAAGAGGTGCATCCAACTTCAAGTATTGCTGATAATTACATTGGCAAGAGTTGTATCCAGCTGTATGTGTCCATGATAATTACACTGGCAAGAGGTGCATCCAGCTGCACGTATCCCTGATAAGTACTCTGGCAAGAGGTGTATCCATCTGCACGTGTCCCTGATAATTACTCCGGCAAGAGGAACATCCAGCTACACGTGTCCCAGATAATTACTCTGGCAAGAATTACATCCAGCTGCAAGTGACCCTGATAATTACACCGGCCAGAGGTGCATCCAGCTGCATGTGTCCCTGATAATTAATCTGGCAAGATTTGCATCCAGCTGAACGTGTCCCTGATAATTACTCCGGCAAGAGGTGGATCCAGCTGCACGTGTCCCTGATAATTACTCCGGCAAGGGGTGCATCCAGCTGCACGGGACCCTGATAATTACTCTGGCAAGAGGTGCATCCAGCTGCAAGTGACCCTGATAATTACTCCGGCAAGAGGTGCATCCAGCTGCACGTGTCCCTGATAATTACTCTGGCAAGAGGTGCATCCAGCTGCACGTGTCCCTGATCATTACTATGGTAAGAGGTGCATCCATCTGCAGGTGACCCTGATAATTACACTGGCCAGAGGTGCATCCAGCTGCAAGTGACCCTGATAATTACACTGGCCAGAGGTGCGTCCAGCTGCAAGTGAACCTTATAATTACAGCAGCAAGAGTTACATCCAGCTGCAAGTGACCCTGATAATTACTCCGGCAAGAGGTGCATCCAGCTGCATGTGTCCCTGATAATTATTCCGGCAAGAGATGCATCCAGCTGTACGTGTCCCTGATAATTACAGTGGCAAGAGGTGCATCCACTGCAGGTGACCCTGATAATTACATCAGCCAGAGGTGCGTCCAGCTGCATGTGTCCCTGATAATTACTCTGGCAAGAGGTGCATCCAGCTGCACTTGTCCCTGATCATTACTATGGTAAGAAGTGCATCCAGCTGCAGGTGACCCTGATAATTACACTGGCCAGAGGTGCATCCAGCTGCAAGTGAACCTTATAATTGCAGCGACAAGAGTTACATCCAGCTGCAAGTGACCCTGAGAATTACTCCGGCAAGAGGTGCATCCAGCTACATGTGTCCCTGATAATTATTCCGGCAAGAGATGCATCCAGCTGCACATGTCCCTGATAATACTCCGGCGAGAGGTGCATCCAGCTACACGTGTCCCTGGTAATTACTCCACCCTGATAATTACAGTGGCAAGAGGTGCATCCAGCTGCACATGTCCCTGATAATTACTCTGGCAAGAGGTGCATCCAGCTACACGTGTCCCTGATAATTACTCCGACCTGATAATTACACCGGCCAGAGGTGCATCCAGCTGCATGTGTCCCTGATAATTACACTGGCAAGGTTTGCATCGAGCTGCAGGTGACGCAGATAATTACATCAGCCAGAGGTGCATCCAGCTGCATGTGTCCCTGATAATTACTCTGGCAAGAGATGCATCCAACTTCAAGTATCGCTGATAATTACACTGGCAAGAGTTGTATCCAGCTGTATGTGTCCATGATAATTACACTGGCAAGAGGTGCATCCAGCTGCACGTATCCCTGATAAGTACTCTGGCAAGAGGTGCATCGAGCTGCACGTTTCCCTGATAATTACTCCGGCAAGAGGTGCATCCAGCTGCAAGTGACCCTGATAATTACACTGGCAAGAGGTGAATCCAACTACACGTGTCCCTGATAATTACACCGGCAAGTGCATCCAGCTGCATGTGTCCCTGATAATTACTCTGGCAAGAGGAGCATCCACCTACACTTGTCCCTGATAATTACTCCACCCTGATAATTACACCGGCCAGAGGTGCATCCAGCTGCATGTGTCCTTGATAATTACACTGGCAAGATTTGCATCCAGCTGCACGTGTCCCTGATAATGATTCCGGCAAGAGGTGCATCCAGCTGCAAGTGTCCCTGATAATTACTCTGGTAAGAGGTGCATCCAGCTGCAAGTGAACATTATAATTACACCGGCCAGAGTTGCATCCAGCTGCACGTGTCCCTGATAATTACTCCGGCAAGAGGTGCATCTAGCTGCATGTGTCCCTGATAATTACACTGGCAAGAGGTGCATCCAGCTGCAGGTGACCCTGATAATTACATCAGCCAGAGGTGCATCCAGTTGCATGTGTCCCTGATAATTACTCTGGATAAGAGGTGCATCCAACTTCAAGTATCGCTGATAATTACACTGGCAAGAGTTGCATGAAGCTGTATGTGTCCATGATAATTACACTGGCAAGAGGTGCATCCAGCTCCACGTGTCCCTGATAATTAAAAAGACAAGAGGTGCATCAATCTGCACGTGTTCCTGATAATTACTCTGGCAAGAGGTGCATCCAGCTGCACGTGTCCCTGATCATTACTATGGTAAGAGGTGCATCCAGCTGCAGGTGACCCTGATAATTACACTGGCCAGAGGTGCATCCAGCTGCAAGTGAACCTTATAATTACAGCGGCAAGAGTTACATCCAGCTGCAAGTGACCCTGATAATTACTCCGGCAAGTGGTGCATCCAGCTGCATGTGTCCCTGATAATTATTCCGGCAAGAGATGCATCCAGCTGTACGTGTCCCTGATAATTACAGTGGCAAGAGGTGCATCCAGCTCCACGTGTCCCTGATAATGACTCCGGAAAGAGGTGCATCCAGCTGCAAGTGTCCCTGATAATTACTCCGGCAAGAGGTGCATCCAGCTGCATTTATCCCTGTTAATTATTCCGGCAAGAGGTGCATCCAGCTGCACGTGTCCCTGATAATTACAAAGACAAGTGGTGCATCCAGCTGAACAGGACCCTGATAATTACTCCGGCAAGAGGTGTATCCAGCTGCAAGTGACCCTGATAATTACACTGGCAAGAGGTGAATCCAGCTGCACGTATCCCTGATAATTATACCGGCAAGAGGTTCATCCAGCTGCAAGTGACCCTGATAATTACACCAGAAAGAGGTGCATCCAGATGCATGTGTCTCTGATATTTACAGTGGCAAGAGGTGCATCCAACTTCAAGTTTTGCTGATAATTACATTGGCAAGAGTTGTATCCAGCTGTATGTGTCCATGATAATTACACTGGCAAGAGGTGCATCCAGCTGCACGTATCCCTGATAAGTACTCTGGCAAGAGGTGTATCCATCTGCACGTGTCCCTGATAATTACTCCGGCAAGAGGAACATCCAGCTACACGTGTCCCAGATAATTACTCTGGCAAGAATTACATCCAGCTGCAAGTGACCCTGATAATTACACCGGCCAGAGGTGCATCCAGCTGCATGTGTCCCTGATAATTAATCTGGCAATATTTGCATCCAGCTGAACGTGTCCCTGATAATTACTCCGGCAAGAGGTGCATCCAGCTGCACGTGTCCCTGATAATTACTCTGGCAAGAGGTGCATCCAGCTGCACGTGTCCCTGATCATTACTATGGTAAGAGGTGCATCCAGCTGCAGGTGACCCTGATAATTACACTGGCCAGAGGTGCATCCAGCTGCAAGTGACCCTGATAATTACACTGGCCAGAGGTGCGTCCAGCTGCAAGTGAACCTTATAATTACAGCGGCAAGAGTTACATCCAGCTGCAAGTGACCCTGATAATTACTCCGGCAAGAGGTGCATCCAGCTGCATGTGTCCCTGATAATTATTCCGGCAAGAGATGCATCCAGCTGTACGTGTCCCTGATAATTACAGTGGCAAGAGGTGCATCCACTGCAGGTGACCCTGATAATTACATCAGCCAGAGGTGCGTCCAGCTGCATGTGTCCCTGATAATTACTCTGGCAAGAGGTGCATCCAGCTGCACTTGTCCCTGATCATTACTATGGTAAGAAGTGCATCCAGCTGCAGGTGACCCTGATAATTACACTGGCCAGAGGTGCATCCAGCTGCAAGTGAACCTTATAATTGCAGCGACAAGAGTTACATCCAGCTGCAAGTGACCCTGAGAATTACTCCGGCAAGAGGTGCATCCAGCTACATGTGTCCCTGATAATTATTCCGGCAAGAGATGCATCCAGCTGCACATGTCCCTGATAATACTCCGGCGAGAGGTGCATCCAGCTACACGTGTCCCTGATAATTACTCCACCCTGATAATTACAGTGGCAAGAGGTGCATCCAGCTGCACATGTCCCTGATAATTACTCCGGCAAGAGGTGCATCCAGCTACACGTGTCCCTGATAATTACTCCGACCTGATAATTACACCGGCCAGAGGTGCATCCAGCTGCATGTGTCCCTGATAATTACACTGGCAAGATTTGCATCGAGCTGCAGGTGACGCAGATAATTACATCAGCCAGAGGTGCATCCAGCTGCATGTGTCCCTGATAATTACTCTGGCAAGAGATGCATCCAACTTCAAGTATCGCTGATAATTACACTGGCAAGAGTTGTATCCAGCTGTATGTGTCCATGATAATTTCACTGGCAAGAGGTGCATCCAGCTGCACGTATCCCTGATAAGTACTCTGGCAAGAGGTGCATCGAGCTGCACGTTTCCCTGATAATTACTCCGGCAAGAGGTGCATCCAGCTGCAAGTGACCCTGATAATTACACTGGCAAGAGGTGAATCCAACTACACGTGTCCCTGATAATTACACCGGCAAGTGCATCCAGCTGCATGTGTCCCTGATAATTACTCCGGCAAGAGGAGCATCCACCTACACTTGTCCCTGATAATTACTCCACCCTGATAATTACACCGGCCAGAGGTGCATCCAGCTGCATGTGTCCTTGATAATTACACTGGCAAGATTTGCATCCAGCTGCACGTGTCCATGATAATTACACTGGCAAGAGGTGCATCCAGCTCCACGTGTCCCTGATAATTAAAAAGACAAGAGGTGCATCAATCTGCACGTGTTCCTGATAATTACTCTGGCAAGAGGTGCATCCAGCTGCACGTGTCCCTGATCATTACTATGGTAAGAGGTGCATCCAGCTGCAGGTGACCCTGATAATTACACTGGCCAGAGGTGCATCCAGCTGCAAGTGAACCTTATAATTACAGCGGCAAGAGTTACATCCAGCTGCAAGTGACCCTGATAATTACTCCGGCAAGAGGTGCATCCAGCTGCATGTGTCCCTGATAATTATTCCGGCAAGAGATGCATCCAGCTGTACGTGTCCCTGATAATTACAGTGGCAAGAGGTGCATCCAGCTCCACGTGTCCCTGATAATGACTCCGGAAAGAGGTGCATCCAGCTGCAAGTGTCCCTGATAATTACTCCGGCAAGAGGTGCATCCAGCTGCATTTATCCCTGTTAATTATTCCGGCAAGAGATGCATCCAGCTGTGCGTGTCCCTGATAATTACAGTGGCAAGAGGTGCATCCAGCTGCACATGTCCCTGATAATTACTCCGGCAAGAGGTGCATCCAGCTGCATGCGTCCCTGATAATTCCTCAGGCAAGAGGAGCAACCAGCTACACGTGTCCCTGATAATTACTCCACCCTGATAATTACAACGGCCAGAGGTGCATCCAGCTACATGTGTCCCTGAAAATTACACTGGCAAGATTTGCATCCAGCTGCAGGTGACCCTGATAATTACATCAGCCAGAGGTGCATCCAGCTGCATGTGTCCCTGATAATTACTCTGGCAAGAGGTGCATCCAACTTCAAGTATCGCTGATAATTACACTGGCAAGAGTTGTATCCAGCTGTATGTGTCCATGATAATTACACTGGCAGGAGGTGTATCCAGCTGCACGTATCCCTGATAAGTCCTCTGGCAAGATGTGCATCGAGCTGCACGTGTCCCTGATAATTACTCCGGCAAGAGGTGCATCCAGCTGCATGCGTCCCTGATAATTACTCCGGCAAGAGGAGCATCCACCTACACTTGTCGCTTATAATTACTCCACCCTGATAATTAAACCGGCCAGAGCTGCATCCAGTTGCATGTGTCCTTGATAATTACACTGGCAAGATTTGCATCCAGCTGAACGTGTCCCTGATAATGACTCCGGCAAGAGGTGCATCCAGCTGCAAGTGTCCCTGATAATTACTCTGAGAAGAGGTGCATCCAGCTGCAAGTGAACATTATAATTACACCGGCCGGAGGTGCATCCAGCTGCACGTGTCCCTGATAATTACTCCGGCAAGAGGTGCATCTAGCTGCATGTGTCCCTGATAATTACACTGGCAAGAGGTGCATCCAGCTGCAGGTGACCCTGATAATTACATCAGCCAGAGGTGCATCCAGCTGCATGTGTCCCTGATAATTACTCTGGATAAGAGGTGCATCCAACTTCAAGTATCGCTGATAATTACACTGGCAAGAGTTGCATGAAGCTGTATGTGTCCATGATAATTACACTGGCAAGAGGTGCATCCAGCTCCACGTGTCCCTGATAATTAAAAAGACAAGAGGTGCATCCATCTGCACGTGTCCCTGATAATTACTCTGGCAAGAATTACATCCAGCTGCAAGTGACCCTGATAATTACACCGGCCAGAGATGCATCCAGCTGCATGTGTCCCTGATAATTAATCTGGCAAGATTTGCATCCAGCTGAACGTTTCCCTGATAATTACTCCGGCAAGAGGTGGATCCAGCTACACGTGTCCCTGATAATTACTCCGGCAAGAGGTGCATCCAGCTGCATGGGTCCGTGATAATTACTCTGGCAAGGGGTGCATCCAGCTGCAAGTGACCCTGATAATTACACCGGCCAGAAGTGCATCCAGCTGCATGTGTCACTGATAATTAATCTGGCAATATTTGCATCCAGCTCAACGTGTCCCTGATAATTACTCCGGCAAGAGGTGCATCCATGTGCACGTGTCCCTGATAATTACTCTGGCAAGAGGTGCATCCAGCTGCACGTGTCCCTGATCATTACTATCGTAAGAGGTGCATCCAGCTGCAGGTGACCCTGATAATTACAGCGGCAAGAGTTACATCCAGCTGCAAGTGACCCTGAGAATTACTCCGGCAAGAGGTGCATCCAGCTACATGTGTCCCTGATAATTATTCCGGCAAGAGATGCATCCAGCTGCACATGTCCCTGATAATTACTCCGGCAAGAGGTGCATACAGCTACACGTGTCCCTGATAATTATTCCACCCTGATAATTACACCGGGCAGAGGTGCATCCAGCTGCATGTGTCCCTGATAATTACACTGGCAAGATTTGCATCCAGCTGCAGGTGACCCTGATAATTACATCAGCCAGAGGTGCATCCAGCTGCATGTGTCCCTGATAATTACTCTGGCAAGAGATGCATCCAACTTCAAGTATCGCTGATAATTACACTGGCAAGAGTTGTATCCAGCTGTATGTGTCCATGATAATTACACTGGCAAGAGGTGCATCCAGCTGCACGTATCCCTGATAAGTACTCTGGCAAGAGGTGCATCGAGCTGCACGTGTCCCTGATAATTACTCCGGCAAGAGGTGCATCCAGCTGCAAGTGACCCTGATAATTACACTGGCAAGAGGTGAATCCACCTACATGTGTCCCTGATAATTACACCGGCAAGAGGTTTATCTAGCTGCAAGTGACCCTGATAATTACACCAGCAAGAGGTGCATCCAGCTGCATGTGTCCCTGATAATTACTCCGGCAAGAGGAGCTTCCACCTACACTTGTCCCTGATAATTACTCCACCCTGATAATTACACCGGCCAGAGGTGCATCCAGCTGCAAGTGACCCTGATAATTACTCCGGCAAGTGATGCATCCAGCTGCACGTGTCCCTGATAATTACAAAGACAAGAGGTGCATCCAGCTGCACATGTCCCTGATAATTACTCCGGCAAGAGGTGTATCCAGCTGCAAGTGACCCTGATAATTACACTGGCAAGAGGTGAATCCAGCTGCACGTGTCCCTGATAATTATACCGGCAAGAGTTCATCCAGCTGCAAGTGACCCTGATAATTACACCAGCAAGAGGTGCATCCAGCTGCATGTGTCCCAGATAATTACAGTGGCATGAGGTGCATCCAGCTGCAGGTGACCCTGATAATTACATCAGCCAGAGGTGCATCCAGCTGCATGTGTCCCTAATAATTACTCTGGCAAGAGGTGCATCCAACTTCAAGTATTGCTGATAATTACATTGGCAAGCGTTGTATCCAGCTGTATGTGTCTATGATAATTACACTGGCAAGAGGTGCATCCAGCTGCACGTATCCCTGATAAGTACTCTGGCAAGAGGTGTATCCAGCTGCACGTGTCCCTGATAATTACTCCGGCAAGAGGAACATCCAGCTACACGTGTCCCAGATAATTACTCTGGCAAGAATTACATCCAGCTGCAAGTGACCCTGATAATTACACCGGCCAGAGGTGCATCCAGCTGCATGTGTCCCTGATAATTAATCTGGCAAGATTTGCATCCAGCTGAACGTGTCCCTGATAATTACTCCGGCAAGAGGTGGATCCAGCTGCAAGTGACCCTGATAATTACTCCGGCAAGAGGTGCATACAGCTGCATTTATCCCTGTTAATTATTCCGGCAAGAGATGCATCCAGCTGTACGAGACCCTGATAATTACTCCGGCAAGAGGTGCATCCAGCTGCATGTATCCCTGATAATTACTCCGGCAAGAGTTGCATCCAGCTGCACATGTCCCTGATAATTACTCCGGCAAGAGGTGCATCCACCTGCATGTGTCCCTGATAATTACTCCGGCAAGAGGAGCATCCAGCTCCACGTGTCCCTGATAATTACTCCACCCTGATAATTACACTGGCCAGAGGAGCATCCAGCTGCATGTGTCCCTGATAATTACACTGGCAAGATTTGCATCCAGCTGAACGTGTCCCTGATAATTACTCTGGCAAGATGTGCATCCAGCTGCAGGTGACCCTGATAATTACATCAGCCAGAGCTGCATCCAGCTGCAAGTGACCCTGATAATTACTACGGCAAGAGGTGCATCCAGCTGCACGTGTCCCTGATAATTACAAAGACAAGAGGTGTATACAGCTGCACATGTCCCTGATAATTACTCCGGCAAGAGGTGTATCCAGCTGCAAGTGACCCTGATAATTACACTGGCAAGAGGTGAATCCAGCTACACGTGTCCCAGATAATTACTCTGGCAAGAATTACATCCAGCTGCAAGTGACCCTGATAATTACACCGGCCAGAGATGCATCCAGCTGCATGTGTCCCTGATAATTAATCTGGCAAGATTTGCATCCAGCTGAACGTTTCCCTGATAATTACTCCGGCAAGAGGTCGATCCAGCTGCACGTGTCCCTGATAATTACTCCGGCAAGAGGTGCATCCAGCTGCATGGGTCCGTGATGATTACTCTGGCAAGAGGTGCATCCAGCTGCAAGTGACCCTGATAATTACACCGGCCAGAGGTGCATCCAGCTGCATGTGTCACTGATAATTAATCTGGCAATATTTGCATCCAGCTCAACGTGTCCCTGATAATTACTCCGGCAAGAGGTGCATCCATCTGCATGTGTCCCTGATAATTACTCTGGCAAGAGGTGCATCCAGCTGCACGTGTCCCTGATCATTACTATGGTAAGAGGTGCATCCAGCTGCAGGTGACCCTGATAATTACAGCGGCAAGAGTTACATCCAGCTGCAAGTGACCCTGCGAATTACTCCGGCAAGAGGTGCATCCAGCTACATGTGTCCCTGATAATTATTCCGGCAAGAGATGCATCCAGCTGCACATGTCCCTGATAATTACTCCGGCAAGAGGTGCATACAGCTACACGTGTCCCTGATAATTATTCCACCCTGATAATTACACCGGGCAGAGGTGCATCCAGCTGCATGTGTCCCTGATAATTACACTGGCAAGATTTGCATCCAGCTGCAGGTGACCCTGATAATTACATCAGCCAGAGGTGCATCCAGCTGCATGTGTCCCTGATAATTACTCTGGCAAGAGATGCATCCAACTTCAAGTATCGCTGATAATTACACTGGCAAGAGTTGTATCCAGCTGTATGTGTCCATGATAATTACACTGGCAAGAGGTGCATCCAGCTGCACGTATCCCTGATAAGTACTCTGGCAAGAGGTGCATCGAGCTGCACGTGTCCCTTATAATTACTCCGGCAAGAGGTGCATCCAGCTGCAAGTGACCCTGATAATTACACTGGCAAGAGGTGAATCCACCTACATGTATCCCTGATAATTACACCGGCAAGAGGTTTATCCAGCTGCAAGTGACCCTGATAATTACACCAGCAAGAGGTGCATCCAGCTGCATGTGTCCCTGATAATTACTCCGGCAAGAGGAGCTTCCACCTACACTTGTCCCTGATAATTACTCCACCCTGATAATTACACCGGCCAGAGGTGCATCCAGCTGCAAGTGACCCTGATAATTACTCCGGCAAGAGGTGCATCCAGCTGCACGTGTCCCTGATAATTACAAAGACAAGAGGTGCATCCAGCTGCACATGTCCCTGATAATTACTCCGGCAAGAGGTGTATCCAGCTGCAAGTGACCCTGATAATTACACTGGCAAGAGGTGAATCCAGCTGCACGTGTCCCTGATAATTATACCGGCAAGAGTTCATCCAGCTGCAAGTGACCCTGATAATTACACCAGCAAGAGGTGCATCCAGCTGCATGTGTCCCAGATAATTACAGTGGCAAGAGGTGCATCCAGCTGCAGGTGACCCTGATAATTACATCAGCCAGAGGTGCATCCAGCTGCATGTGTCCCTGATAATTACTCTGGCAAGAGGTGCATCCAACTTCAAGTATTGCTGATAATTACATTGGCAAGCGTTGTATCCAGCTGTATGTGTCCATGATAATTACACTGGCAAGAGGTGCATCCAGCTGCACGTATCCCTGATAAGTACTCTGGCAAGAGGTTTATCCAGCTGCACGTGTCCCTGATAATTACTCCGGCAAGAGGAACATCCAGCTACACGTGTCCCAGATAATTACTCTGGCAAGAATTACATCCAGCTGCAAGTGACCCTGATAATTACACCGGCCAGAGGTGCATCCAGCTGCATGTGTCCCTGATAATTAATCTGGCAAGATTTGCATCCAGCTGAACGTGTCCCTGATAATTACTCCGGCAAGAGGTGGATCCAGCTGCAAGTGACCCTGATAATTACTCCGGCAAGAGGTGCATCCAGCTGCATTTATCCCTGTTAATTATTCCGGCAAGAGATGCATCCAGCTGTACGTGACCCTGATAATTACTCCGGCAAGAGTTGCATCCAGCTGCATGTATCCCTGATAATTACTCCGGCAAGAGTTGCATCCAGCTGCACATGTCCCTGATAATTACTCCGGCAAGAGGTGCATCCACCTGCATGTGTCCCTGATAATTACTCCGGCAAGAGGAGCATCCAGCTCCACGTGTCCCTGATAATTACTCCACCCTGATAATTACACTGGCCAGAGGAGCATCCAGCTGCATGTGTCCCTGATAATTACACTGGCAAGATTTGCATCCAGCTGAACGTGTCCCTGATAATTACTCTGGCAAGAGGTGCATCCAGCTGCAGGTGACCCTGATAATTACATCAGCCAGAGCTGCATCCAGCTGCAAGTGACCCTGATAATTACTACGGCAAGAGGTGCATCCAGCTGCACGTGTCCCTGATAATTACAAAGACAAGAGGTGTATACAGCTGCACATGTCCCTGATAATTACTCCGGCAAGAGGTGTATCCAGCTGCAAGTGACCCTGATAATTACACTGGCAAGAGGTGAATCCAGCTACACGTGTCCCAGATAATTACTCTGGCAAGAATTACATCCAGCTGCAAGTGACCCTGATAATTACACCGGCCAGAGATGCATCCAGCTGCATGTGTCCCTGATAATTAATCTGGCAAGATTTGCATCCAGCTGAACGTTTCCCTGATAATTACTCCGGCAAGAGGTGGATCCAGCTGCACGTGTCCCTGATAATTACTCCGGCAAGAGGTGCATCCAGCTGCATGGGTCCGTGATAATTACTCTGGCAAGAGGTGCATCCAGCTGCAAGTGACCCTGATAATTACACCGGCCAGAGGTGCATCCAGCTGCATGTGTCACTGATAATTAATCTGGCAATATTTGCATCCAGCTCAACGTGTCCCTGATAATTACTCCGGCAAGAGGTGCATCCATCTGCACGTGTCCCTGATAATTACTCTGGCAAGAGGTGCATCCAGCTGCACGTGTCCCTGATCATTACTATGGTAAGAGGTGCATCCAGCTGCAGGTGACCCTGATAATTACAGCGGCAAGAGTTACATCCAGCTGCAAGTGACCCTGAGAATTACTCCGGCAAGAGGTGCATCCAGCTACATGTGTCCCTGATAATTATTCCGGCAAGAGATGCATCCAGCTGCACATGTCCCTGATAATTACTCCGGCAAGAGGTGCATACAGCTACACGTGTCCCTGATAATTATTCCACCCTGATAATTACACCGGGCAGAGGTGCATCCAGCTGCATGTGTCCCTGATAATTACACTGGCAAGATTTGCATCCAGCTGCAGGTGACCCTGATAATTACATCAGCCAGAGGTGCATCCAGCTGCATGTGTCCCTGATAATTACTCTGGCAAGAGATGCATCCAACTTCAAGTATCGCTGATAATTACACTGGCAAGAGTTGTATCCAGCTGTATGTGTCCATGATAATTACACTGGCAAGAGGTGCATCCAGCTGCACGTATCCATGATTAGTACTCTGGCAAGAGGTGCATCGAGCTGCACGTGTCCCTGATAATTACTCCGGCAAGAGGTGCATCCAGCTGCAAGTGACCCTGATAATTACACTGGCAAGAGGTGAATCCACCTACATGTGTCCCTGATAATTACACCGGCAAGAGGTTTATCCAGCTGCAAGTGACCCTGATAATTACACCAGCAAGAGGTGCATCCAGCTGCATGTATCCCTGATAATTACTCCGGCAAGAGGAGCTTCCACCTACACTTGTCCCTGATAATTACTCCACCCTGATAATTACACCGGCCAGAGGTGCATCCAGCTGCATGTGTCCTTGATAATTACACTGGCAAGAATTGCATCCAGCTGCACGTGTCCCTGATAATGACTCCGGCAAGAGGTGCATCCAGCTGCAAGTGTCCCTGATAATTACTCTGGTAAGAGGTGCATCCAGCTGCAAGTGAACATTATAATTACAACGGCCAGAGTTGCATCCAGCTGCACGTGTCCCTGATAATTACTCCGGTAAGAGGTGCATCTAGCTGCATGTGTCCCTGATAATTACACTGGCAGGAGGTGCATCCAGCTGCACGTGACCCTGATAATTACATCAGCCAGAGGTGCATCCAGTTGCATGTGTCCCTGATAATTACTCTGGATAAGAGGTGCATCCAACTTCAAGTATCGCTGATAATTACACTGGCAAGAGTTGCATGAAGCTGTATGTGTCCATGATAATTACACTGGCAAGAGGTGCATCCAGCTCCACGTGTCCCTGATAATTAAAAAGACAAGAGGTGCATCAATCTGCACGTGTTCCTGATAATTACTCTGGCAAGAGGTGCATCCAGCTGCACGTGTCCCTGATCATTACTATGGTAAGAGGTGCATCCAGCTGCAGGTGACCCTGATAATTACACTGGCCAGAGGTGCATCCAGCTGCAAGTGAACCTTATAATTACAGCGGCAAGAGTTACATCCAGCTGCAAGTGACCCTGATAATTACTCCGGCAAGAGGTGCATCCAGCTGCATGTGTCCCTGATAATTATTCCGGCAAGAGATGCATCCAGCTGTACGTGTCCCTGATAATTACAGTGGCAAGAGGTGCATCCAGCTCCACGTTTCCCTGATAATGACTCCGGCAAGAGGTGCATCCAGCTGCAAGTGTCCCTGATAATTACTCTGGCAAGAGGTGCATCCACTGCAGGTGATCCTGATAATTACACCAGACAGAGGTGCATCCAGCTGCAAGTGACCCTGATAATTACTCCGGCAAGAGGTGTATCCAGCTGCACGTGTCCCTGATAATTACAAAGACAAGAGGTGCATCCAGCTGCACATGTCCCTGATAATTACTCCGGCAAGAGGTGCATCCAGCTGCACGTGACCCTGATAATTACATCAGCCAGAGGTGCGTCCAGCTGCATGTGTCCCTGATAATTACTCTGGATAAGAGGTGCATCAAACTACAAGTATCGCTGATAATTACACTGGCAAGAGTTGCATCCAGCTGTATGTGTCCATGATAATTACACTGGCAAGAGGTACATCCAGCTCCACGTGTCCCTGATAATTAAAAAGACAAGAGCTGCATCCATCTCCACGTGTCCCTGATAATTACTCTGGCAAGAGGTGCATCCAGCTGCACGTGTCCCTGATCATTACTATGGTAAGAGGTGCATCCAGCTGCAGGTGACCCTGATCATTACCCTGGCCAGAGGTGCATCCAGCTTCAAGTGAACCTTATAATTACAGCGGCAAGAGTTACATCCAGCTGCAAGTGACCCTGATAATTACTCCGGCAAGAGGTGCATCCAGCTGCATGTGTCCCTGATAATTATTCCGGCAAGAGATGCATCCAGCTGTACGTGTCCCTGATAATTACTCGGCAAGAGGTGCATCCAGCTGCATGTGTCCCTGATAATTACTCCGGCAAGAGGAGCATCCAGCTCCACGTGTCCCTGATAATTACTCCACCCTGATAATTACACCGGCCAGAGGTGCATCCAGCTGCAAGTGTCCCTGATAATTACACTGGCAAGAGGTGAATCCAGCTGCACGTGTCCCTGATAATTATACCGGCAAGAGTTCATCCAGCTGCAAGTGAACCTGATAATTACACCAGCAAGAGGTGCATCCAGCTGCATGTGTCCCAGATAATTACAGTGGCATGAGGTGCATCCAGCTGCAGGTGACCCTGATAATTACATCAGCCAGAGGTGCATCCAGCTGCATGTGTCCCTGATAATTACTCTGGCAAGAGGTGCATCCAACTTCAAGTATTGCTGATAATTACATTGGCAAGCGTTGTATCCAGCTGTATGTGTCCATGATAATTACACTGGCAAGAGGTGCATCCAGCTGCACGTATCCCTGATAAGTACTCTGGCAAGAGGTGTATCCAGCTGCACGTGTCCCTGATAATTACTCCGGCAAGAGGAACATCCAGCTACACGTGTCCCAGATAATTACTCTGGCAAGAATTACATCCAGCTGCAAGTGACCCTGATAATTACACCGGCCAGAGGTGCATCCAGCTGCATATGTCCCTGATAATTAATCTGGCAAGATTTGCATCCAGCTGAACGTGTCCCTGATAATTACTCCGGCAAGAGGTGGATCCAGCTGCAAGTGACCCTGATAATTACTCCGGCAAGAGGTGCATCCAGCTGCATTTATCCCTGTTAATTATTCCGGCAAGAGATGCATCCAGCTGTACGTGACCCTGATAATTACTCCGGCAAGAGGTGCATCCAGCTGCATGTATCCCTGATAATTACTCCGGCAAGAGTTGCATCCAGCTGCACATGTCCCTGATAATTACTCCGGCAAGAGGTGCATCCACCTGCATGTGTCCCTGATAATTACTCCGGCAAGAGGAGCATCCAGCTCCACGTGTCCCTGATAATTACTCCACCCTGATAATTACACTGGCCAGAGGAGCATCCAGCTGCATGTGTCCCTGATAATTACACTGGCAAGATTTGCATCCAGCTGAACGTGTCCCTGATAATTACTCTGGCAAGATGTGCATCCAGCTGCAGGTGACCCTGATAATTACATCAGCCAGAGCTGCATCCAGCTGCAAGTGACCCTGATAATTACACCGGCCAGAGGTGCATCCAGCTGCATGTGTCACTGATAATTAATCTGGCAATATTTGCATCCAGCTCAACGTGTCCCTGATAATTACTCCGGCAAGAGGTGCATCCATCTGCACGTGTCCCTGATAATTACTCTGGCAAGAGGTGCATCCAGCTGCACGTGTCCCTGATCATTACTATGGTAAGAGGTGCATCCAGCTGCAGGTGACCCTGATAATTACAGCGGCAAGAGTTACATCCAGCTGCAAGTGACCCTGAGAATTACTCCGGCAAGAGGTGCATCCAGCTACATGTGTCCCTGATAATTATTCCGGCAAGAGATGCATCCAGCTGCACATGTCCCTGATAATTACTCCGGCAAGAGGTGCATACAGCTACACGTGTCCCTGATAATTATTCCACCCTGATAATTACACCGGGCAGAGGTGCATCCAGCTGCATGTGTCCCTGATAATTACACTGGCAAGATTTGCATCCAGCTGCAGGTGACCCTGATAATTACATCAGCCAGAGGTGCATCCAGCTGCATGTGTCCCTGATAATTACTCTGGCAAGAGATGCATCCAACTTCAAGTATCGCTGATAATTACACTGGCAAGAGTTGTATCCAGCTGTATGTGTCCATGATAATTACACTGGCAAGAGGTGCATCCAGCTGCACGTATCCCTGATAAGTACTCTGGCAAGAGGTGCATCGAGCTGCACGTGTCCCTTATAATTACTCCGGCAAGAGGTGCATCCAGCTGCAAGTGACCCTGATAATTACACTGGCAAGAGGTGAATCCACCTACATGTGTCCCTGATAATTACACCGGCAAGAGGTTTATCCAGCTGCAAGTGACCCTGATAATTACACCAGCAAGAGGTGCATCCAGCTGCATGTGTCCCTGATAATTACTCCGGCAAGAGGAGCTTCCACCTACACTTGTCCCTGATAATTACTCCACCCTGATAATTACACCGGCCAGAGGTGCATCCAGCTGCAAGTGACCCTGATAATTACTCCGGCAAGAGGTGCATCCAGCTGCACGTGTCCCTGATAATTACAAAGACAAGAGGTGCATCCAGCTGCACATGTCCCTGATAATTACTCCGGCAAGAGGTGTATCCAGCTGCAAGTGACCCTGATAATTACACTGGCAAGAGGTGAATCCAGCTGCACGTGTCCCTGATAATTATACCGGCAAGAGTTCATCCAGCTGCAAGTGACCCTGATAATTACACCAGCAAGAGGTGCATCCAGCTGCATGTGTCCCTGATAATTACTCCGGCAAGAGGAGCTTCCACCTACACTTGTCCCTGATAATTACTCCACCCTGATAATTACACCGGCCAGAGGTGCATCCAGCTGCAAGTGACCCTGATAATTACTCCGGCAAGAGGTGCATCCAGCTGCACGTGTCCCTGATAATTACAAAGACAAGAGGTGCATCCAGCTGCACATGTCCCTGATAATTACTCCGGCAAGAGGTGTATCCAGCTGCAAGTGACCCTGATAATTACACTGGCAAGAGGTGAATCCAGCTGCACGTGTCCCTGATAATTATACCGGCAAGAGTTCATCCAGCTGCAAGTGACCCTGATAATTACACCAGCAAGAGGTGCATCCAGCTGCATGTGTCCCAGATAATTACAGTGGCAAGAGGTGCATCCAGCTGCAGGTGACCCTGATAATTACATCAGCCAGAGGTGCATCCAGCTGCATGTGTCCCTGATAATTACTCCGGCAAGAGGTGCATCCAGCTGCATTTATCCCTGTTAATTATTCCGGCAAGAGATGCATCCAGCTGTACGTGACCCTGATAATTACTCCGGCAAGAGGTGCATCCAGCTGCATGTATCCCTGATAATTACTCCGGCAAGAGTTGCATCCAGCTGCACATGTCCCTGATAATTACTCCGGCAAGAGGTGCATCCACCTGCATGTGTCCCTGATAATTACTCCGGCAAGAGGAGCATCCAGCTCCACGTGTCCCTGATAATTACTCCACCCTGATAATTACACTGGCCAGAGGAGCATCCAGCTGCATGTGTCCCTGATAATTACACTGGCAAGATTTGCATCCAGCTGAACGTGTCCCTGATAATTACTCTGGCAAGAGGTGCATCCAGCTGCAGGTGACCCTGATAATTACATCAGCCAGAGCTGCATCCAGCTGCAAGTGACCCTGATAATTACTACGGCAAGAGGTGCATCCAGCTGCACGTGTCCCTGATAATTACAAAGACAAGAGGAGTATACAGCTGCACATGTCCCTGATAATTACTCCGGCAAGAGGTGTATCCAGCTGCAAGTGACCCTGATAATTACACTGGCAAGAGGTGAATCCAGCTACACGTGTCCCAGATAATTACTCTGGCAAGAATTACATCCAGCTGCAAGTGACCCTGATAATTACACCGGCCAGAGATGCATCCAGCTGCATGTGTCCCTGATAATTAATCTGGCAAGATTTGCATCCAGCTGAACGTTTCCCTGATAATTACTCCGGCAAGAGGTGGATCCAGCTGCACGTGTCCCTGATAATTACTCCGGCAAGAGGTGCATCCAGCTGCATGGGTCCGTGATAATTACTCTGGCAAGAGGTGCATCCAGCTGCAAGTGACCCTGATAATTACACCGGCCAGAGGTGCATCCAGCTGCATGTGTCACTGATAATTAATCTGGCAATATTTGCATCCAGCTCAACGTGTCGCTGATAATTACTCCGGCAAGAGGTGCATCCATCTGCACGTGTCCCTGATAATTACTCTGGCAAGAGGTGCATCCAGCTGCACGTGTCCCTGATCATTACTATGGTAAGAGGTGCATCCAGCTGCAGGTGACCCTGATAATTACAGCGGCAAGAGTTACATCCAGCTGCAAGTGACCCTGAGAATTACTCCGGCAAGAGGTGCATCCAGCTACATGTGTCCCTGATAATTATTCCGGCAAGAGATGTATCCAGCTGCACATGTCCCTGATAATTACTCCGGCAAGAGGTGCATACAGCTACACGTGTCCCTGATAATTATTCCACCCTGATAATTACACCGGGCAGAGGTGCATCCAGCTGCATGTGTCCCTGATAATTACACTGGCAAGATTTGCATCCAGCTGCAGGTGACCCTGATAATTACATCAGCCAGAGGTGCATCCAGCTGCATGTGTCCCTGATAATTACTCTGGCAAGAGATGCATCCAACTTCAAGTATCGCTGATAATTACACTGGCAAGAGTTGTATCCAGCTGTATGTGTCCATGATAATTACACTGGCAAGAGGTGCATCCAGCTGCACGTATCCCTGATAAGTACTCTGGCAAGAGGTGCATCGAGCTGCACGTGTCCCTGATAATTACTCCGGCAAGAGGTGCATCCAGCTGCAAGTGACCCTGATAATTACACTGGCAAGAGGTGAATCCACCTACATGTGTCCCTGATAATTACACCGGCAAGAGGTTTATCCAGCTGCAAGTGACCCTGATAATTACACCAGCAAGAGGTGCATCCAGCTGCATGTATCCCTGATAATTACTCCGGCAAGAGGAGCTTCCACCTACACTTGTCCCTGATAATTACTCCACCCTGATAATTACACCGGCCAGAGGTGCATCCAGCTGCATGTGTCCTTGATAATTACACTGGCAAGAATTGCATCCAGCTGCACGTGTCCCTGATAATGACTCCGGCAAGAGGTGCATCCAGCTGCAAGTGTCCCTGATAATTACTCTGGTAAGAGGTGCATCCAGCTGCAAGTGAACATTATAATTACAACGGCCAGAGTTGCATCCAGCTGCACGTGTCCCTGATAATTACTCCGGTAAGAGGTGCATCTAGCTGCATGTGTCCCTGATAATTACACTGGCAGGAGGTGCATCCAGCTGCACGTGACCCTGATAATTACATCAGCCAGAGGTGCATCCAGTTGCATGTGTCCCTGATAATTACTCTGGATAAGAGGTGCATCCAACTTCAAGTATCGCTGATAATTACACTGGCAAGAGTTGCATGAAGCTGTATGTGTCCATGATAATTACACTGGCAAGAGGTGCATCCAGCTCCACGTGTCCCTGATAATTAAAAAGACAAGAGGTGCATCAATCTGCACGTGTTCCTGATAATTACTCTGGCAAGAGGTGCATCCAGCTGCACGTGTCCCTGATCATTACTATGGTAAGAGGTGCATCCAGCTGCAGGTGACCCTGATAATTACACTGGCCAGAGGTGCATCCAGCTGCAAGTGAACCTTATAATTACAGCGGCAAGAGTTACATCCAGCTGCAAGTGACCCTGATAATTACTCCGGCAAGAGGTGCATCCAGCTGCATGTGTCCCTGATAATTATTCCGGCAAGAGATGCATCCAGCTGTACGTGTCCCTGATAATTACAGTGGCAAGAGGTGCATCCAGCTCCACGTTTCCCTGATAATTACTCTGGCAAGAGGTGCATCCACTGCAGGTGATCCTGATAATTACACCAGACAGAGGTGCATCCAGCTGCAAGTGACCCTGATAATTACTCCGGCAAGAGGTGCATCCAGCTGCACGTGTCCCTGATAATTACAAAGACAAGAGGTGCATCCAGCTGCACATGTCCCTGATAATTACTCCGGCAAGAGGTGCATCCAGCTGCACGTGACCCTGATAATTACATCAGCCAGAGGAGCGTCCAGCTGCATGTGTCCCTGATAATTACTCTGGATAAGAGGTGCATCAAACTACAAGTATCGCTGATAATTACACTGGCAAGAGTTGCATCCAGCTGTATGTGTCCATGATAATTACACTGGCAAGAGGTACATCCAGCTCCACGTGTCCCTGATAATTAAAAAGACAAGAGCTGCATCCATCTCCACGTGTCCCTGATAATTACTCTGGCAAGAGGTGCATCCAGCTGCACGTGTCCCTGATCATTACTATGGTAAGAGGTGCATCCAGCTGCAGGTGACCCTGATCATTACCCTGGCCAGAGGTGCATCCAGCTTCAAGTGAACCTTATAATTACAGCGGCAAGAGTTACATCCAGCTGCAAGTGACCCTGATAATTACTCCGGCAAGAGGTGCATCCAGCTGCATGTGTCCCTGATAATTATTCCGGCAAGAGATGCATCCAGCTGTACGTGTCCCTGATAATTACTCGGCAAGAGGTGCATCCAGCTGCATGTGTCCCTGATAATTACTCCGGCAAGAGGAGCATCCAGCTACACGTGTCCCTGATAATTATTCCACCCTGATAATTACACCGGCCAGAGGTGCATCCAGCTGCAAGTGTCCCTGATAATTACACTGGCAAGAGGTGAATCCAGCTGCACGTGTCCCTGATAATTATACCGGCAAGAGTTCATCCAGCTGCAAGTGAACCTGATAATTACACCAGCAAGAGGTGCATCCAGCTGCATGTGTCCCAGATAATTACAGTGGCATGAGGTGCATCCAGCTGCAGGTGAACCTGATAATTACATCAGCCAGAGGTGCATCCAGCTGCATGTGTCCCTGATAATTACTCTGGCAAGAGGTGCATCCAACTTCAAGTATTGCTGATAATTACATTGGCAAGCGTTGTATCCAGCTGTATGTGTCCATGATAATTACACTGGCAAGAGGTGCATCCAGCTGCACGTATCCCTGATAAGTACTCTGGCAAGAGGTGTATCCAGCTGCACGTGTCCCTGATAATTACTCCGGCAAGAGGAACATCCAGCTACACGTGTCCCAGATAATTACTCTGGCAAGAATTACATCCAGCTGCAAGTGACCCTGATAATTACACCGGCCAGAGGTGCATCCAGCTGCATATGTCCCTGATAATTAATCTGGCAAGATTTGCATCCAGCTGAACGTGTCCCTGATAATTACTCCGGCAAGAGGTGGATCCAGCTGCAAGTGACCCTGATAATTACTCCGGCAAGAGGTGCATCCAGCTGCATTTATACCCGTTAATTATTCCGGCAAGAGATGCATCCAGCTGTACGTGACCCTGATAATTACTCCGGCAAGAGGTGCATCCAGCTGCATGTATCCCTGATAATTACTCCGGCAAGAGTTGCATCCAGCTGCACATGTCCCTGATAATTACTCCGGCAAGAGGTGCATCCACCTGCATGTGTCCCTGATAATTACTCCGGCAAGAGGAGCATCCAGCTCCACGTGTCCCTGATAATTACTCCACCCTGATAATTACACTGGCCAGAGGAGCATCCAGCTGCATGTGTCCCTGATAATTACACTGGCAAGATTTGCATCCAGCTGAACGTGTCCCTGATAATTACTCTGGCAAGATGTGCATCCAGCTGCAGGTGACCCTGATAATTACATCAGCCAGAGCTGCATCCAGCTGCAAGTGACCCTGATAATTACTACGGCAAGAGGTGCATCCAGCTGCACGTGTCCCTGATAATTACAAAGACAAGAGGTGTATACAGCTGCACATGTCCCTGATAATTACTCCGGCAAGAGGTGTATCCAGCTGCAAGTGACCCTGATAATTACACTGGCAAGAGGTGAATCCAGCTACACGTGTCCCAGATAATTACTCTGGCAAGAATTACATCCAGCTGCAAGTGACCCTGATAATTACACCGGCCAGAGATGCATCCAGCTGCATGTGTCCCTGATAATTAATCTGGCAAGATTTGCATCCAGCTGAACGTTTCCCTGATAATTACTCCGGCAAGAGGTCGATCCAGCTGCACGTGTCCCTGATAATTACTCCGGCAAGAGGTGCATCCAGCTGCATGGGTCCGTGATGATTACTCTGGCAAGAGGTGCATCCAGCTGCAAGTGACCCTGATAATTACACCGGCCAGAGGTGCATCCAGCTGCATGTGTCACTGATAATTAATCTGGCAATATTTGCATCCAGCTCAACGTGTCCCTGATAATTACTCCGGCAAGAGGTGCATCCATCTGCACGTGTCCCTGATAATTACTCTGGCAAGAGGTGCATCCAGCTGCACGTGTCCCTGATCATTACTTTGGTAAGAGGTGCATCCAGCTGCAGGTGACCCTGATAATTACAGCGGCAAGAGTTACATCCAGCTGCAAGTGACCCTGAGAATTACTCCGGCAAGAGGTGCATCCAGCTACATGTGTCCCTGATAATTATTCCGGCAAGAGATGCATCCAGCTGCACATGTCCCTGATAATTACTCCGGCAAGAGGTGCATACAGCTACACGTGTCCCTGATAATTATTCCACCCTGATAATTACACCGGGCAGAGGTGCATCCAGCTGCATGTGTCCCTGATAATTACACTGGCAAGATTTGCATCCAGCTGCAGGTGACCCTGATAATTACATCAGCCAGAGGTGCATCCAGCTGCATGTGTCCCTGATAATTACTCTGGCAAGAGATGCATCCAACTTCAAGTATCGCTGATAATTACACTGGCAAGAGTTGTATCCAGCTGTATGTGTCCATGATAATTACACTGGCAAGAGGTGCATCCAGCTGCACGTATCCCTGATAAGTACTCTGGCAAGAGGTGCATCGAGCTGCACGTGTCCCTTATAATTACTCCGGCAAGAGGTGCATCCAGCTGCAAGTGACCCTGATAATTACACTGGCAAGAGGTGAATCCACCTACATGTGTCCCTGATAATTACACCGGCAAGAGGTTTATCCAGCTGCAAGTGACCCTGATAATTACACCAGCAAGAGGTGCATCCAGCTGCATGTGTCCCTGATAATTACTCCGGCAAGAGGAGCTTCCACCTACACTTGTCCCTGATAATTACTCCACCCTGATAATTACACCGGCCAGAGGTGCATCCAGCTGCAAGTGACCCTGATAATTACTCCGGCAAGAGGTGCATCCAGCTGCACGTGTCCCTGATAATTACAAAGACAAGAGGTGCATCCAGCTGCACATGTCCCTGATAATTACTCCGGCAAGAGGTGTATCCAGCTGCAAGTGACCCTGATAATTACACTGGCAAGAGGTGAATCCAGCTGCACGTGTCCCTGATAATTATACCGGCAAGAGTTCATCCAGCTGCAAGTGACCCTGATAATTACACCAGCAAGAGGTGCATCCAGCTGCATGTGTCCCAGATAATTACAGTGGCAAGAGGTGCATCCAGCTGCAGGTGACCCTGATAATTACATCAGCCAGAGGTGCATCCAGCTGCATGTGTCCCTGATAATTACTCTGGCAAGAGGTGCATCCAACTTCAAGTATTGCTGATAATTACATTGGCAAGCGTTGTATCCAGCTGTATGTGTCCATGATAATTACACTGGCAAGAGGTGCATCCAGCTGCACGTATCCCTGATAAGTACTCTGGCAAGAGGTGTATCCAGCTGCACGTGTCCCTGATAATTACATCAGCCAGAGGTGCATCCAGCTGCATGTGTCCCTGATAATTACTCTGGCAAGAGATGCATCCAACTTCAAGTATCGCTGATAATTACACTGGCAAGAGTTGTATCCAGCTGTATGTGTCCATGATAATTACACTGGCAAGAGGTGCATCCAGCTGCACGTATCCCTGATAAGTACTCTGGCAAGAGGTGCATCGAGCTGCACGTGTCCCTTATAATTACTCCGGCAAGAGGTGCATCCAGCTGCAAGTGACCCTGATAATTACACTGGCAAGAGGTGAATCCACCTACATGTGTCCCTGATAATTACACCGGCAAGAGGTTTATCCAGCTGCAAGTGACCCTGATAATTACACCAGCAAGAGGTGCATCCAGCTGCATGTGTCCCTGATAATTACTCCGGCAAGAGGAGCTTCCACCTACACTTGTCCCTGATAATTACTCCACCCTGATAATTACACCGGCCAGAGGTGCATCCAGCTGCAAGTGACCCTGATAATTACTCCGGCAAGAGGTGCATCCAGCTGCACGTGTCCCTGATAATTACAAAGACAAGAGGTGCATCCAGCTGCACATGTCCCTGATAATTACTCCGGCAAGAGGTGTATCCAGCTGCAAGTGACCCTGATAATTACACTGGCAAGAGGTGAATCCAGCTGCACGTGTCCCTGATAATTATACCGGCAAGAGTTCATCCAGCTGCAAGTGACCCTGATAATTACACCAGCAAGAGGTGCATCCAGCTGCATGTGTCCCAGATAATTACAGTGGCAAGAGGTGCATCCAGCTGCAGGTGACCCTGATAATTACATCAGCCAGAGGTGCATCCAGCTGCATGTGTCCCTGATAATTACTCTGGCAAGAGGTGCATCCAACTTCAAGTATTGCTGATAATTACATTGGCAAGCGTTGTATCCAGCTGTATGTGTCCATGATAATTACACTGGCAAGAGGTGCATCCAGCTGCACGTATCCCTGATAAGTACTCTGGCAAGAGGTGTATCCAGCTGCACGTGTCCCTGATAATTACTCCGGCAAGAGGAACATCCAGCTACACGTGTCCCAGATAATTACTCTGGCAAGAATTACATCCAGCTGCAAGTGACCCTGATAATTACACCGGCCAGAGGTGCATCCAGCTGCATGTGTCCCTGATAATTAATCTGGCAAGATTTGCATCCAGCTGAACGTGTCCCTGATAATTACTCCGGCAAGAGGTGGATCCAGCTGCAAGTGACCCTGATAATTACTCCGGCAAGAGGTGCATCCAGCTGCATTTATCCCTGTTAATTATTCCGGCAAGAGATGCATCCAGCTGTACGTGACCCTGATAATTACTCCGGCAAGAGGTGCATCCAGCTGCATGTATCCCTGATAATTACTCCGGCAAGAGTTGCATCCAGCTGCACATGTCCCTGATAATTACTCCGGCAAGAGGTGCATCCACCTGCATGTGTCCCTGATAATTACTCCGGCAAGAGGAGCATCCAGCTCCACGTGTCCCTGATAATTACTCCACCCTGATAATTACACTGGCCAGAGGAGCATCCAGCTGCATGTGTCCCTGATAATTACACTGGCAAGATTTGCATCCAGCTGAACGTGTCCCTGATAATTACTCTGGCAAGAGGTGCATCCAGCTGCAGGTGACCCTGATAATTACATCAGCCAGAGCTGCATCCAGCTGCAAGTGACCCTGATAATTACTACGGCAAGAGGTGCATCCAGCTGCACGTGTCCCTGATAATTACAAAGACAAGAGGTGTATACAGCTGCACATGTCCCTGATAATTACTCCGGCAAGAGGTGTATCCAGCTGCAAGTGACCCTGATAATTACACTGGCAAGAGGTGAATCCAGCTACACGTGTCCCAGATAATTACTCTGGCAAGAATTACATCCAGCTGCAAGTGACCCTGATAATTACACCGGCCAGAGATGCATCCAGCTGCATGTGTCCCTGATAATTAATCTGGCAAGATTTGCATCCAGCTGAACGTTTCCCTGATAATTACTCCGGCAAGAGGTGGATCCAGCTGCACGTGTCCCTGATAATTACTCCGGCAAGAGGTGCATCCAGCTGCATGGGTCCGTGATAATTACTCTGGCAAGAGGTGCATCCAGCTGCAAGTGACCCTGATAATTACACCGGCCAGAGGTGCATCCAGCTGCATGTGTCACTGATAATTAATCTGGCAATATTTGCATCCAGCTCAACGTGTCCCTGATAATTACTCCGGCAAGAGGTGCATCCATCTGCACGTGTCCCTGATAATTACTCTGGCAAGAGGTGCATCCAGCTGCACGTGTCCCTGATCATTACTATGGTAAGAGGTGCATCCAGCTGCAGGTGACCCTGATAATTACAGCGGCAAGAGTTACATCCAGCTGCAAGTGACCCTGAGAATTACTCCGGCAAGAGGTGCATCCAGCTACATGTGTCCCTGATAATTATTCCGGCAAGAGATGCATCCAGCTGCACATGTCCCTGATAATTACTCCGGCAAGAGGTGCATCCAGCTGCACGTGTCCCTGATCATTACTATGGTAAGAGGTGCATCCAGCTGCAGGTGACCCTGATAATTACAGCGGCAAGAGTTACATCCAGCTGCAAGTGACCCTGAGAATTACTCCGGCAAGAGGTGCATCCAGCTACACGTGTCCCTGATAATTATTCCACCCTGATAATTACACCGGGCAGAGGTGCATCCAGCTGCATGTGTCCCTGATAATTACACTGGCAAGATTTGCATCCAGCTGCAGGTGACCCTGATAATTACATCAGCCAGAGGTGCATCCAGCTGCATGTGTCCCTGATAATTACTCTGGCAAGAGATGCATCCAACTTCAAGTATCGCTGATAATTACACTGGCAAGAGTTGTATCCAGCTGTATGTGTCCATGATAATTACACTGGCAAGAGGTGCATCCAGCTGCACGTATCCCTGATAAGTACTCTGGCAAGAGGTGCATCGAGCTGCACGTGTCCCTGATAATTACTCCGGCAAGAGGTGCATCCAGCTGCAAGTGACCCTGATAATTACACTGGCAAGAGGTGAATCCACCTACATGTGTCCCTGATAATTACACCGGCAAGAGGTTTATCCAGCTGCAAGTGACCCTGATAATTACACCAGCAAGAGGTGCATCCAGCTGCATGTATCCCTGATAATTACTCCGGCAAGAGGAGCTTCCACCTACACTTGTCCCTGATAATTACTCCACCCTGATAATTACACCGGCCAGAGGTGCATCCAGCTGCATGTGTCCTTGATAATTACACTGGCAAGAATTGCATCCAGCTGCACGTGTCCCTGATAATGACTCCGGCAAGAGGTGCATCCAGCTGCAAGTGTCCCTGATAATTACTCTGGTAAGAGGTGCATCCAGCTGCAAGTGAACATTATAATTACAACGGCCAGAGTTGCATCCAGCTGCACGTGTCCCTGATAATTACTCCGGTAAGAGGTGCATCTAGCTGCATGTGTCCCTGATAATTACACTGGCAAGAGGTGCATCCAGCTGCACGTGACCCTGATAATTACATCAGCCAGAGGTGCATCCAGTTGCATGTGTCCCTGATAATTACTCTGGATAAGAGGTGCATCCAACTTCAAGTATCGCTGATAATTACACTGGCAAGAGTTGCATGAAGCTGTATGTGTCCATGATAATTACACTGGCAAGAGGTGCATCCAGCTCCACGTGTCCCTGATAATTAAAAAGACAAGAGGTGCATCAATCTGCACGTGTTCCTGATAATTACTCTGGCAAGAGGTGCATCCAGCTGCACGTGTCCCTGATCATTACTATGGTAAGAGGTGCATCCAGCTGCAGGTGACCCTGATAATTACACTGGCCAGAGGTGCATCCAGCTGCAAGTGAACCTTATAATTACAGCGGCAAGAGTTACATCCAGCTGCAAGTGACCCTGATAATTACTCCGGCAAGAGGTGCATCCAGCTGCATGTGTCCCTGATAATTATTCCGGCAAGAGATGCATCCAGCTGTACGTGTCCCTGATAATTACAGTGGCAAGAGGTGCATCCAGCTCCACGTTTCCCTGATAATGACTCCGGCAAGAGGTGCATCCAGCTGCAAGTGTCCCTGATAATTACTCTGGCAAGAGGTGCATCCACTGCAGGTGATCCTGATAATTACACCAGACAGAGGTGCATCCAGCTGCAAGTGACCCTGATAATTACTCCGGCAAGAGGTGCATCCAGCTGCACGTGTCCCTGATAATTACAAAGACAAGAGGTGCATCCAGCTGCACATGTCCCTGATAATTACTCCGGCAAGAGGTGCATCCAGCTGCACGTGACCCTGATAATTACATCAGCCAGAGGTGCGTCCAGCTGCATGTGTCCCTGATAATTACTCTGGATAAGAGGTGCATCAAACTACAAGTATCGCTGATAATTACACTGGCAAGAGTTGTATCCAGCTGTATGTGTCCATGATAATTACACTGGCAAGAGGTACATCCAGCTCCACGTGTCCCTGATAATTAAAAAGACAAGAGCTGCATCCATCTCCACGTGTCCCTGATAATTACTCTGGCAAGAGGTGCATCCAGCTGCACGTGTCCCTGATCATTACTATGGTAAGAGGTGCATCCAGCTGCATGTGTCCCTGATAATTACACTGGCAAGATTTGCATCCAGCTGCAGGTGACCCTGATAATTACATCAGCCAGAGGTGCATCCAGCTGCATGTGTCCCTGATAATTACTTTGGCAAGAGATGCATCCAACTTCAAGTATCGCTGATAATTACACTGGCAAGAGTTGTATCCAGCTGTATGTGTCCATGATAATTACACTGGCAAGAGGTGCATCCAGCTGCACGTATCCCTGATAAGTACTCTGGCAAGAGGTGCATCGAGCTGCACGTGTCCCTTATAATTACTCCGGCAAGAGGTGCATCCAGCTGCAAGTGACCCTGATAATTACACTGGCAAGAGGTGAATCCACCTACATGTGTCCCTGATAATTACACCGGCAAGAGGTTTATCCAGCTGCAAGTGACCCTGATAATTACACCAGCAAGAGGTGCATCCAGCTGCATGTATCCCTGATAATTACTCCGGCAAGAGGAGCTTCCACCTACACTTGTCCCTGATAATTACTCCACCCTGATAATTACACCGGCCAGAGGTGCATCCAGCTGCAAGTGACCCTGATAATTACTCCGGCAAGAGGTGCATCCAGCTGCACGTGTCCCTGATAATTACAAAGACAAGAGGTGCATCCAGCTGCACATGTCCCTGATAATTACTCCGGCAAGAGGTGTATCCAGCTGCAAGTGACCCTGATAATTACACTGGCAAGAGGTGAATCCAGCTGCACGTGTCCCTGATAATTATACCGGCAAGAGTTCATCCAGCTGCAAGTGTCCCTGATAATTACACCAGCAAGAGGTGCATCCAGCTGCATGTGTCCCAGATAATTACAGTGGCAAGAGGTGCATCCAGCTGCAGGTGACCCTGATAATTACATCAGCCAGAGGTGCATCCAGCTGCATGTGTCCCTGATAATTACTCTGGCAAGAGGTGCATCCAACTTCAAGTATTGCTGATAATTACATTGGCAAGCGTTGTATCCAGCTGTATGTGTCCATGATAATTACACTGGCAAGAGGTGCATCCAGCTGCACGTATCCCTGATAAGTACTCTGGCAAGAGGTGTATCCAGCTGCACGTGTCCCTGATAATTACTCCGGCAAGAAGAACATCCAGCTACACGTGTCCCAGATAATTACTCTGGCAAGAATTACATCCAGCTGCAAGTGACCCTGATAATTACACCGGCCAGAGGTGCATCCAGCTGCATGTGTCCCTGATAATTAATCTGGCAAGATTTGCATCCAGCTGAACGTGTCCCTGATAATTACTCCGGCAAGAGGTGGATCCAGCTGCAAGTGACCCTGATAATTACTCCGGCAAGAGGTGCATCCAGCTGCATTTATCCCTGTTAATTATTCCGGCAAGAGATGCATCCAGCTGTACGTGACCCTGATAATTACTCCGGCAAGAGGTGCATCCAGCTGCATGTATCCCTGATAATTACTCCGGCAAGAGTTGCATCCAGCTGCACATGTCCCTGATAATTACTCCGGCAAGAGGTGCATCCACCTGCATGTGTCCCTGATAATTACTCCGGCAAGAGGAGCATCCAGCTCCACGTGTCCCTGATAATTACTCCACCCTGATAATTACACTGGCCAGAGGAGCATCCAGCTGCATGTGTCCCTGATAATTACACTGGCAAGATTTGCATCCAGCTGAACGTGTCCCTGATAATTACTCTGGCAAGAGGTGCATCCAGCTGCAGGTGACCCTGATAATTACATCAGCCAGAACTGCATCCAGCTGCAAGTGACCCTGATAATTACTACGGCAAGAGGTGCATCCAGCTGCACGTGTCCCTGATAATTACAAAGACAAGAGGTGTATACAGCTGCACATGTCCCTGATAATTACTCCGGCAAGAGGTGTATCCAGCTGCAAGTGACCCTGATAATTACACTGGCAAGAGGTGAATCCAGCTACACGTGTCCCAGATAATTACTCTGGCAAGAATTACATCCAGCTGCAAGTGACCCTGATAATTACACCGGCCAGAGATGCATCCAGCTGCATGTGTCCCTGATAATTAATCTGGCAAGATTTGCATCCAGCTGAACGTTTCCCTGATAATTACTCCGGCAAGAGGTGGATCCAGCTGCACGTGTCCCTGATAATTACTCCGGCAAGAGGTGCATCCAGCTGCATGGGTCCGTGATAATTACTCTGGCAAGAGGTGCATCCAGCTGCAAGTGACCCTGATAATTACACCGGCCAGAGGTGCATCCAGCTGCATGTGTCACTGATAATTAATCTGGCAATATTTGCATCCAGCTCAACGTGTCCCTGATAATTACTCCGGCAAGAGGTGCATCCATCTGCACGTGTCCCTGATAATTACTCTGGCAAGAGGTGCATCCAGCTGCACGTGTCCCTGATCATTACTATGGTAAGAGGTGCATCCAGCTGCAGGTGACCCTGATAATTACAGCGGCAAGAGTTACATCCAGCTGCAAGTGACCCTGAGAATTACTCCGGCAAGAGGTGCATCCAGCTACATGTGTCCCTGATAATTATTCCGGCAAGAGATGCATCCAGCTGCACATGTCCCTGATAATTACTCCGGCAAGAGGTGCATACAGCTACACGTGTCCCTGATAATTATTCCACCCTGATAATTACACCGGGCAGAGGTGCATCCAGCTGCATGTGTCCCTGATAATTACACTGGCAAGATTTGCATCCAGCTGCAGGTGACCCTGATAATTACATCAGCCAGAGGTGCATCCAGCTGCATGTGTCCCTGATAATTACTCTGGCAAGAGATGCATCCAACTTCAAGTATCGCTGATAATTACACTGGCAAGAGTTGTATCCAGCTGTATGTGTCCATGATAATTACACTGGCAAGAGGTGCATCCAGCTGCACGTATCCCTGATAAGTACTCTGGCAAGAGGTGCATCGAGCTGCACGTGTCCCTGATAATTACTCCGGCAAGAGGTGCATCCAGCTGCAAGTGACCCTGATAATTACACTGGCAAGAGGTGAATCCATCTACACGTGTCCCTGATAATTACACCGGCAAGAGGTTTATCCAGCTGCAAGTGACCCTGATAATTACACCAGCAAGAGGTGCATCCAGCTGCATGTATCCCTGATAATTACTCCGGCAAGAGGAGCTTCCACCTACACTTGTCCCTGATAATTACTCCACCCTGATAATTACACCGGCCAGAGGTGCATCCAGCTGCATGTGTCCTTGATAATTACACTGGCAAGAATTGCATCCAGCTGCACGTGTCCCTGATAATGACTCCGGCAAGAGGTGCATCCAGCTGCAAGTGTCCCTGATAATTACTCTGGTAAGAGGTGCATCCAGCTGCAAGTGAACATTATAATTACAACGGCCAGAGTTGCATCCAGCTGCACGTGTCCCTGATAATTACTCCGGTAAGAGGTGCATCTAGCTGCATGTGTCCCTGATAATTACACTGGCAAGAGGTGCATCCAGCTGCACGTGACCCTGATAATTACATCAGCCAGAGGTGCATCCAGTTGCATGTGTCCCTGATAATTACTCTGGATAAGAGGTGCATCCAACTTCAAGTATCGCTGATAATTACACTGGCAAGAGTTGCATGAAGCTGTATGTGTCCATGATAATTACACTGGCAAGAGGTGCATCCAGCTCCACGTGTCCCTGATAATTAAAAAGACAAGAGGTGCATCAATCTGCACGTGTTCCTGATAATTACTCTGGCAAGAGGTGCATCCAGCTGCACGTGTCCCTGATCATTACTATGGTAAGAGGTGCATCCAGCTGCAGGTGACCCTGATAATTACACTGGCCAGAGGTGCATCCAGCTGCAAGTGAACCTTATAATTACAGCGGCAAGAGTTACATCCAGCTGCAAGTGACCCTGATAATTACTCCGGCAAGAGGTGCATCCAGCTGCATGTGTCCCTGATAATTATTCCGGCAAGAGATGCATCCAGCTGTACGTGTCCCTGATAATTACAGTGGCAAGAGGTGCATCCAGCTCCACGTTTCCCTGATAATGACTCCGGCAAGAGGTGCATCCAGCTGCAAGTGTCCCTGATAATTACTCTGGCAAGAGGTGCATCCACTGCAGGTGATCCTGATAATTACACCAGACAGAGGTGCATCCAGCAGCAAGTGACCCTGATAATTACTCCGGCAAGAGGTGCATCCAGCTGCACGTGTCCCTGATAATTACAAAGACAAGAGGTGCATCCAGCTGCACATGTCCCTGATAATTACTCCGGCAAGAGGTGCATCCAGCTGCACGTGACCCTGATAATTACATCAGCCAGAGGTGCGTCCAGCTGCATGTGTCCCTGATAATTACTCTGGATAAGAGGTGCATCAAACTACAAGTATCGCTGATAATTACACTGGCAAGAGTTGCATCCAGCTGTATGTGTCCATGATAATTACACTGGCAAGAGGTACATCCAGCTCCACGTGTCCCTGATAATTAAAAAGACAAGAGCTGCATCCATCTCCACGTGTCCCTGATAATTACTCTGGCAAGAGGTGCATCCAGCTGCACGTGTCCCTGATCATTACTATGGTAAGAGGTGCATCCAGCTGCAGGTGACCCTGATCATTACCCTGGCCAGAGGTGCATCCAGCTTCAAGTGAACCTTATAATTACAGCGGCAAGAGTTACATCCAGCTGCAAGTGACCCTGATAATTACTCCGGCAAGAGGTGCATCCAGCTGCATGTGTCCCTGATAATTATTCCGGCAAGAGATGCATCCAGCTGTACGTGTCCCTGATAATTACTCGGCAAGAGGTGCATCCAGCTGCATGTGTCCCTGATAATTACTCCGGCAAGAGGAGCATCCAGCTACACGTGTCCCTGATAATTACTCCACCCTGATAATTACACCGGCCAGAGGTGCATCCAGCTGCAAGTGTCCCTGATAATTACACTGGCAAGAGGTGAATCCAGCTGCACGTGTCCCTGATAATTATACCGGCAAGAGTTCATCCAGCTGCAAGTGACCCTGATAATTACACCAGCAAGAGGTGCATCCAGCTGCATGTGTCCCAGATAATTACAGTGGCAAGAGGTGCATCCAGCTGCAGGTGACCCTGATAATTACATCAGCCAGAGGTGCATCCAGCTGCATGTGTCCCTGATAATTACTCTGGCAAGAGGTGCATCCAACTTCAAGTATTGCTGATAATTACATTGGCAAGCGTTGTATCCAGCTGTATGTGTCCATGATAATTACACTGGCAAGAGGTGCATCCAGCTGCACGTATCCCTGATAAGTACTCTGGCAAGAGGTGTATCCAGCTGCACGTGTCCCTGATAATTACTCCGGCAAGAGGAACATCCAGCTACACGTGTCCCAGATAATTACTCTGGCAAGAATTACATCCAGCTGCAGGTGACCCTGATAATTACATCAGCCAGAGGTGCATCCAGCTGCATGTGTCCCTGATAATTACTCTTGATAATAGGTGCATCCAACTTCAAGTATCGCTGATAATTACACTGGCAAGAGTTGCATGAAGCTGTATGTGTCCATGATAATTACACTGGCAAGAGGTGCATCCAGCTGCAAGTGACCCTGATAATTACTCCGGCAAGAGGTGCATCCAGCTGCACGTGTCCCTGATAATTACAAAGACAAGAGGTGCATCCAGCTGCACATGTCCCTGATAATTACTCCAGCAAGAAGTGTATCCAGCTGCAAGTGACCCTGATAATTACACTGGCAAGAGGTGAATCCAGCTGCACGTGTCCCTGATAATTATACCGGCAAGAGGTTCATCCAGCTGCAAGTGACCCTGATAATTACACCAGCAAGAGGAGCATCCAGCTGCATGTGTCCCTGATAATTACAGTGGCAAGAGGTGCATCCAGCTGCAGGTGACCCTGATAATTACGTCAGCCAGAGCTGCATCCAGCTGCAAGTGACCCTGATAATTACTCCGGCAAGAGGTGCATCCAGCTGCACGTGTCCCTGATAAATACAAAGACAAGAGGTGTATACAGCTGCACATGTCCCTGATAATTACTCCGGCAAGAGGTGTATCCAGCTGCAAGTGACCATGATAATTACACTGGCAAGAGGTGGATCCAGCTACACGTGTCCCAGATAATTACTCTGGCAAGAATTACATCCAGCTGCAAGTGACCCAGAAATTAAACCGGCCAGAGGTGCATCCAGCTGCATGTGTCCCTGATAATTAATCTGGCAAGATTTTCATCCAGCTGAACGTTTCCCTGATAATTACTCCGGCAAGAGGTGGATCCAGCTGCACGTGTCCCTGATAATTACTCCGGCAAGAGGTGCATCCAGCTGCACGGGTCCCTGATAATTACTCTGGCAAGAGGTTCATCCAGCTGCAAGTGACCCTGATAATTACACCGGCCAGAGGTGCATCCAGCTGCATGTGTCCCTGATAATTAATCTGGCAATATTTGCATCCAGCTAAACGTGTCCCTGATAATTACTCCGGAAAGAGGTGCATCCATCTGCACGTGTCCCTGATAATTACTCTAGCAAGAGGTGCATCCAGCTGCACGTGTCCCTGATCATTACTATGGTAAGAAGTGCATCCAGCTGCAGGTGACCCTGATAATTACACTGGCCAGAGGTGCATCCAGCTGCAAGTGAACCTTATAATTGCAGCGGCAAGAGTTACATCCAGCTGCAAGTGACCCTGAGAATTACTCCGGCAAGAGGTGCATCCAGCTACATGTGTCCCTGATAATTATTCCGGCAAGAGATGCATCCAGCTGCACATGTCCCTGATAATTACTCCGGCAAGAGGTGCATCCAGCTACACGTGTCCCTGATAATTACAGTGGCAAGAGGTGCATCCAGCTGCACATGTCCCTGATAATTACTCCGGCAAGAGGTGCATCCAGCTACACGTGTCCCTGATAATTACTCCGCCCTGATAATTACACCGGCCAGAGGTGCATCCAGCTGCATGTGTCCCTGATAATTACACTGGCAAGATTTGCATCCAGCTGCAGGTGACCCAGATAATTACATCAGCCAGAGGTGCATCCAGCTGCATGTGTCCCTGATAATTACTCTGGCAAGAGATGCATCCAACTTCAAGTATCGCTGATAATTACACTGGCAAGAGTTGTATCCAGCTGTATGTGTCCATGATAATTACACTGGCAAGAGGTGCATCCAGCTGCACGTATCCCTGATAAGTACTCTGGCAAGAGGTGCATCGAGCTGCACGGTTCCCTGATAATTACTCCGGCAAGAGGTGCATCCAGCTGCAAGTGACCCTGATAATTACACTGGCAAGAGGTGAATCCACCTACACTTGTCCCTGATAATTACTCCACCCTGATAATTACACCGGCCAGAGGTGCATCTAGCTGCATGTGTCCTTGATAATTACACTGGCAAGATTTGCATCCAGCTGCACGTGTCCCTGATAATGACTCCGGCAAGAGGTGCATCCAGCTCCACGGGTCCCTGATAATTACTCTGGTAAGAGGTGCATCCAGCTGCAAGTCAACAATATAATTACACCGGCCAGAGTTGCATCCAGCTGCACGTGTCCCTGATAATTACTCCGGCAAGAGGTGCATCTAGCTGCATGTGTCCCTGATAATTACACTGGCAAGAGGTGCATCCAGCTGCAGGTGACCCTGATAATTACATCAGCCAGAGGTGCATCCAGTTGCATGTGTCCCTGATAATTACTCTGGATAAGAGGTGCATCCAACTTCAAGTATCGCTGATAATTACACTGGCAAGAGTTGAATGAAGCTGTATGTGTCCATGATAATTACACTGGCAAGAGGTGCATCCAGCTCCACGTGTCCCTGATAATTAAAAAGACAAGAGGTGCATCAATCTGCACGTGTTCCTGATAATTACTCTGGCAAGAGGTGCGTCCAGCTGCACGTGTCCCTGATCATTACTATGGTAAGAGGTGCATCCAGCTGCAGGTGACCCTGATAATTACACTGGCCAGAGGTGCATCCAGCTGCAAGTGAACCTTATAATTACAGCGGCAAGAGTTACATCCAGCTGCAAGTGACCCTGATAATTACTCCGGCAAGAGGTGCATCCAGCTGCATGTGTCCCTGATAATTATTCCGGCAAGAGATGCATCCAGCTGTACGTGTCCCTGATAATTACAGTGGCAAGAGGTGCATCCAGCTCCACGTGTCCCTGATAATGACTCCGGAAAGAGGTGCATCCAGCTGCAAGTGTCCCTGATAATTACTCTGGCAAGAGGTGCATCCACTGCAGGTGACCCTGATAATTACATCAGCCAGAGGTGCGTCCAGCTGCATTTGTCCCTGATAATTACTCTGGATAAGAGGTGCATCCAACTACAAGTATCGCTGATAATTACACTGGCAAGAGTTGCATCCATCAGTATGTGTCCATGATAATTACACTGGCAAGAGGTACATCCAGCTCCACGTGTCCCTGATAATTAAAAACACAAGAGCTGCATCCATCTCCACGTGTCCCTGATAATTACTCTGGCAAGAGGTGCATCCAGCTGCACTTGTCCCTGATCATTACTATGGTGCATCCAGCTGCAGGTGACCCTGATAATTACCCTGGCCAGAGGTGCATCCAGCTTCAAGTGAACCTTATAATTACAGCGGCAAGAGTTACATCCAGCTGCAAGTGACCCTGATAATTACTCCGGCAAGAGTTGCATCCAGCTGCATGTGTCCCTGATAATTATTCCGGCAAGAGATGCATCCAGCTGTACGTGTCCCTGATAATTACTCGGGCAAGAGGTGCATCCAGCTGCATGCGTCCCTGATAATTACTCCGGCAAGAGGTGCATCCAGCTGCACGTGTCCCTGATAATTACAAAGACAAGTGGTGCATCCAGCTGCACAGGACCCTGATAATTACTCCGGCAAGAGGTGTATCCAGCTGCAAGTGACCCTGATAATTACACTGGCAAGAGGTGAATCCAGCTGCACGTGTCCCTGATAATTATACCGGCAAGAGGTTCATCCAGCTGCAAGTGACCCTGATAATTACACCAGAAAGACGTGCATCCAGCTGCATGTGTCTCTGATATTTACAGTGGCAAGAGGTGCATCCAACTTCAAGTATTGCTGATAATTACATTGGCAAGAGTTGTATCCAGCTGTATGTGTCCATGATAATTACACTGGCAAGAGGTGCATCCAGCTGCACGTATCCCTGATAAGTACTCTGGCAAGAGGTGTATCCATATGCACGTGTCCCTGATAATTACTCCGGCAAGAGGAACATCCAGCTACACGTGTCCCAGATAATTACTCTGGCAAGAATTACATCCAGCTGCAAGTGACCCTGATAATTACAGCGGCAAGAGTTACATCCAGCTGCAAGTGACCCTGATAATTACTCCGGCAAGAGGTGCATCCAGCTGCATGTGTCCCTGATAATTATTCCGGCAAGAGATGCATCCAGCTGTACGTGTCCCTGATAATTACAGTGGCAAGAGGTGCATCCAGCTCAACGTTTCCCTGATAATGACTCCGGCAAGAGGTGCATCCAGCTGCTAGTGTCCCTGATAATTGCTCTGGCAAGAGGTGCATCCACTGCAGGTGATCCTGATAATTACACCAGACAGAGGTGCATCCAGCTGCAAGTGACCCTGATAATTACTCCGGCAAGAGGTGCATCCAGCTGCACGTGTCCCTGATAATTACAAAGACAAGAGGTGCATCCAGCTGCACATGTCCCTGATAATTACTCCGGCAAGAGATGCATCCAGCTGCACGTGACCCTGATAATTACATCAGCCAGAGGTGCGTCCAGCTGCATGTGTCCCTGATAATTACTCTGGATAAGAGGTGCATCAAACTACAAGTATCGCTGATAATTACACTGGCAAGAGTTGCATCCAGCTGTATGTGTCCATGATAATTACACTGGCAAGAGGTACATCCAGCTCCACGTGTCCCTGATAATTAAAAAGACAAGAGCTGCATCCATCTCCACGTGTCCCTGATAATTACTCTGGCAAGAGGTGCATCCAGCTGCACGTGTCCCTGATCATTACTATGGTAAGAGGTGCATCCAGCTGCAGGTGACCCTGATCATTACCCTGGACAGAGGTGCATCCAGCTTCAAGTGAACCTTATAATTACAGCGGCAAGAGTTACATCCAGCTGCAAGTGACCCTGATAATTACTCCGGCAAGAGGTCCATCCAGCTGCATGTGTCCCTGATAATTATTCCGGCAAGAGATGCATCCAGCTGTACGTGTCCCTGATAATTACTCGGCAAGAGGTGCATCCAGCTGCAAGTGACCCTGATAATTACACTGGCAAGAGGTGAATCCAGCTGCACGTGTCCCTGATAATTATACCGGCAAGAGGTTCATCCAGCTGCAAGTGACCCTGATAATTACACCAGCAAGAGGAGCATCCAGCTGCATGTGTCCCTGATAATTACAGTGGCAAGAGGTGCATCCAGCTGCAGGTGACCCTGATAATTACGTCAGCCAGAGCTGCATCCAGCTGCAAGTGACCCTGATAATTACTCCGGCAAGAGGTGCATCCAGCTGCACGTGTCCCTGATAAATACAAAGACAAGAGGTGTATACAGCTGCACATGTCCCTGATAATTACTCCGGCAAGAGGTGTATCCAGCTGCAAGTGACCATGATAATTACACTGGCAAGAGGTGGATCCAGCTACACGTGTCCCAGATAATTACTCTGGCAAGAATTACATCCAGCTGCAAGTGACCCAGAAATTAAACCGGCCAGAGGTGCATCCAGCTGCATGTGTCCCTGATAATTAATCTGGCAAGATTTTCATCCAGCTGAACGTTTCCCTGATAATTACTCCGGCAAGAGGTGGATCCAGCTGCACGTGTCCCTGATAATTACTCCGGCAAGAGGTGCATCCAGCTGCACGGGTCCCTGATAATTACTCTGGCAAGAGGTTCATCCAGCTGCAAGTGACCCTGATAATTACACCGGCCAGAGGTGCATCCAGCTGCATGTGTCCCTGATAATTAATCTGGCAATATTTGCATCCAGCTAAACGTGTCCCTGATAATTACTCCGGAAAGAGGTGCATCCATCTGCACGTGTCCCTGATAATTACTCTAGCAAGAGGTGCATCCAGCTGCACGTGTCCCTGATCATTACTATGGTAAGAAGTGCATCCAGCTGCAGGTGACCCTGATAATTACACTGGCCAGAGGTGCATCCAGCTGCAAGTGAACCTTATAATTGCAGCGGCAAGAGTTACATCCAGCTGCAAGTGACCCTGAGAATTACTCCGGCAAGAGGTGCATCCAGCTACATGTGTCCCTGATAATTATTCCGGCAAGAGATGCATCCAGCTGCACATGTCCCTGATAATTACTCCGGCAAGAGGTGCATCCAGCTACACGTGTCCCTGATAATTACAGTGGCAAGAGGTGCATCCAGCTGCACATGTCCCTGATAATTACTCCGGCAAGAGGTGCATCCAGCTACACGTGTCCCTGATAATTACTCCGCCCTGATAATTACACCGGCCAGAGGTGCATCCAGCTGCATGTGTCCCTGATAATTACACTGGCAAGATTTGCATCCAGCTGCAGGTGACCCAGATAATTACATCAGCCAGAGGTGCATCCAGCTGCATGTGTCCCTGATAATTACTCTGGCAAGAGATGCATCCAACTTCAAGTATCGCTGATAATTACACTGGCAAGAGTTGTATCCAGCTGTATGTGTCCATGATAATTACACTGGCAAGAGGTGCATCCAGCTGCACGTCTCCCTGATAAGTACTCTGGCAAGAGGTGCATCGAGCTGCACGGTTCCCTGATAATTACTCCGGCAAGAGGTGCATCCAGCTGCAAGTGACCCTGATAATTACACTGGCAAGAGGTGAATCCACCTACACTTGTCCCTGATAATTACTCCACCCTGATAATTACACCGGCCAGAGGTGCATCTAGCTGCATGTGTCCTTGATAATTACACTGGCAAGATTTGCATCCAGCTGCACGTGTCCCTGATAATGACTCCGGCAAGAGGTGCATCCAGCTCCACGGGTCCCTGATAATTACTCTGGTAAGAGGTGCATCCAGCTGCAAGTCAACAATATAATTACACCGGCCAGAGTTGCATCCAGCTGCACGTGTCCCTGATAATTACTCCGTGAAGAGGTGCATCTAGCTGCATGTGTCCCTGATAATTACACTGGCAAGAGGTGCATCCAGCTGCAGGTGACCCTGATAATTACATCAGCCAGAGGTGCATCCAGTTGCATGTGTCCCTGATAATTACTCTGGATAAGAGGTGCATCCAACTTCAAGTATCGCTGATAATTACACTGGCAAGAGTTGAATGAAGCTGTATGTGTCCATGATAATTACACTGGCAAGAGGTGCATCCAGCTCCACGTGTCCCTGATAATTAAAAAGACAAGAGGTGCATCAATCTGCACGTGTTCCTGATAATTACTCTGGCAAGAGGTGCGTCCAGCTGCACGTGTCCCTGATCATTACTATGGTAAGAGGTGCATCCAGCTGCAGGTGACCCTGATAATTACACTGGCCAGAGGTGCATCCAGCTGCAAGTGAACCTTATAATTACAGCGGCAAGAGTTACATCCAGCTGCAAGTGACCCTGATAATTACTCCGGCAAGAGGTGCATCCAGCTGCATGTGTCCCTGATAATTATTCCGGCAAGAGATGCATCCAGCTGTACGTGTCCCTGATAATTACAGTGGCAAGAGGTGCATCCAGCTCCACGTGTCCCTGATAATGACTCCGGAAAGAGGTGCATCCAGCTGCAAGTGTCCCTGATAATTACTCTGGCAAGAGGTGCATCCACTGCAGGTGACCCTGATAATTACATCAGCCAGAGGTGCGTCCAGCTGCATTTGTCCCTGATAATTACTCTGGATAAGAGGTGCATCCAACTACAAGTATCGCTGATAATTACACTGGCAAGAGTTGCATCCATCAGTATGTGTCCATGATAATTACACTGGCAAGAGGTACATCCAGCTCCACGTGTCCCTGATAATTAAAAACACAAGAGCTGCATCCATCTCCACGTGTCCCTGATAATTACTCTGGCAAGAGGTGCATCCAGCTGCACTTGTCCCTGATCATTACTATGGTGCATCCAGCTGCAGGTGACCCTGATAATTACCCTGGCCAGAGGTGCATCCAGCTTCAAGTGAACCTTATAATTACAGCGGCAAGAGTTACATCCAGCTGCAAGTGACCCTGATAATTACTCCGGCAAGAGTTGCATCCAGCTGCATGTGTCCCTGATAATTATTCCGGCAAGAGATGCATCCAGCTGTACGTGTCCCTGATAATTACTCGGGCAAGAGGTGCATCCAGCTGCATGCGTCCCTGATAATTACTCCGGCAAGAGGTGCATCCAGCTGCACGTGTCCCTGATAATTACAAAGACAAGTTGTGCATCCAGCTGCACAGGACCCTGATAATTACTCCGGCAAGAGGTGTATCCAGCTGCAAGTGACCCTGATAATTACACTGGCAAGAGGTGAATCCAGCTGCACGTGTCCCTGATAATTATACCGGCAAGAGGTTCATCCAGCTGCAAGTGACCCTGATAATTACACCAGAAAGACGTGCATCCAGCTGCATGTGTCTCTGATATTTACAGTGGCAAGAGGTGCATCCAACTTCAAGTATTGCTGATAATTACATTGGCAAGAGTTGTATCCAGCTGTATGTGTCCATGATAATTACACTGGCAAGAGGTGCATCCAGCTGCACGTATCCCTGATAAGTACTCTGGCAAGAGGTGTATCCATATGCACGTGTCCCTGATAATTACTCCGGCAAGAGGAACATCCAGCTACACGTGTCCCAGATAATTACTCTGGCAAGAATTACATCCAGCTGCAAGTGACCCTGATAATTACAGCGGCAAGAGTTACATCCAGCTGCAAGTGACCCTGATAATTACTCCGGCAAGAGGTGCATCCAGCTGCATGTGTCCCTGATAATTATTCCGGCAAGAGATGCATCCAGCTGTACGTGTCCCTGATAATTACAGTGGCAAGAGGTGCATCCAGCTCAACGTTTCCCTGATAATGACTCCGGCAAGAGGTGCATCCAGCTGCTAGTGTCCCTGATAATTGCTCTGGCAAGAGGTGCATCCACTGCAGGTGATCCTGATAATTACACCAGACAGAGGTGCATCCAGCTGCAAGTGACCCTGATAATTACTCCGGCAAGAGGTGCATCCAGCTGCACGTGTCCCTCATAATTACAAAGACAAGAGGTGCATCCAGCTGCACATGTCCCTGATAATTACTCCGGCAAGAGATGCATCCAGCTGCACGTGACCCTGATAATTACATCAGCCAGAGGTGCGTCCAGCTGCATGTGTCCCTGATAATTACTCTGGATAAGAGGTGCATCAAACTACAAGTATCGCTGATAATTACACTGGCAAGAGTTGCATCCAGCTGTATGTGTCCATGATAATTACACTGGCAAGAGGTACATCCAGCTCCACGTGTCCCTGATAATTAAAAAGACAAGAGCTGCATCCATCTCCACGTGTCCCTGATAATTACTCTGGCAAGAGGTGCATCCAGCTGCACGTGTCCCTGATCATTACTATGGTAAGAGGTGCATCCAGCTGCAGGTGACCCTGATCATTACCCTGGACAGAGGTGCATCCAGCTTCAAGTGAACCTTATAATTACAGCGGCAAGAGTTACATCCAGCTGCAAGTGACCCTGATAATTACTCCGGCAAGAGGTCCATCCAGCTGCATGTGTCCCTGATAATTATTCCGGCAAGAGATGCATCCAGCTGTACGTGTCCCTGATAATTACTCGGCAAGAGGTGCATCCAGCTGCATGTGTCCCTGATAATTACTCCGGCAAGAGGAGCATCCAGCTACACGTGTCCCTGATAATTACTCCACCCTGATAATCACACCGGCCAGAGGTGAATCCAGCTGCATGGGTCCGTGATAATTACTCTGGCAAGAGGTGCATCCAGCTGCAAGTGACCCTGATAATTAAACCGGCCAGAGGTGCATCCAGCTGCATGTGTCACTGATAATTAATCTGGCAATATTTGCATCCAGCTCAACGTGTCCCTGATAATTACTCCGGCAAGAGGTGCATCCATCTGCACGTGTCCCTGATAATTACTCTGGCAAGAGGTGCATCCAGCTGCACGTGTCCCTGATCATTACTATGGTAAGAGGTGCATCCAGCTGCAGGTGACCCTGATAATTACAGCGGCAAGAGTTACATCCAGCTGCAAGTGACCCTGAGAATTACTCCGGCAAGAGGTGCATCCAGCTACATGTGTCCCTGATAATTATTCCGGCAAGAGATGCATCCAGCTGCACATGTCCCTGATAATTACTCCGGCAAGAGGTGCATACAGCTACACGTGTCCCTGATAATTATTCCACCCTGATAATTACACCGGGCAGAGGTGCATCCAGCTGCATGTGTCCCTGATAATTACACTGGCAAGATTTGCATCCAGCTGCAGGTGACCCTGATAATTACATCAGCCAGAGGTGCATCCAGCTGCATGTGTCCCTGATAATTACTCTGGCAAGAGATGCATCCAACTTCAAGTATCGCTGATAATTACACTGGCAAGAGTTGTATCCAGCTGTATGTGTCCATGATAATTACACTGGCAAGAGGTGCATCCAGCTGCACGTATCCCTGATAAGTACTCTGGCAAGAGGTGCATCGAGCTGCACGTGTCCCTGATAATTACTCCGGCAAGAGGTGCATCCAGCTGCAAGTGACCCTGATAATTACACTGGCAAGAGGTGAATCCACCTACATGTGTCCCTGATAATTACACCGGCAAGAGGTTTATCCAGCTGCAAGTGACACTGATAATTACACCAGCAAGAGGTGCATCCAGCTGCATGTATCCCTGATAATTACTCCGGCAAGAGGAGCTTCCACCTACACTTGTCCCTGATAATTACTCCACCCTGATAATTACACCGGCCAGAGGTGCATCCAGCTGCATGTGTCCTTGATAATTACACTGGCAAGAATTGCATCCAGCTGCACGTGTCCCTGATAATGACTCCGGCAAGAGGTGCATCCAGCTGCAAGTGTCCCTGATAATTACTCTGGTAAGAGGTGCATCCAGCTGCAAGTGAACATTATAATTACAACGGCCAGAGTTGCATCCAGCTGCACGTGTCCCTGATAATTACTCCGGCAAGAGGTGCATCTAGCTGCATGTGTCCCTGATAATTACACTGGCAAGAGGTGCATCCAGCTGCACGTGACCCTGATAATTACATCAGCCAGAGGTGCATCCAGTTGCATGTGTCCCTGATAATTACTCTGGATAAGAGGTGCATCCAACTTCAAGTATCGCTGATAATTACACTGGCAAGAGTTGCATGAAGCTGTATGTGTCCATGATAATTACACTGGCAAGAGGTGCATCCAGCTCCACGTGTCCCTGATAATTAAAAAGACAAGAGGTGCATCAATCTGCACGTGTTCCTGATAATTACTCTGGCAAGAGGTGCATCCAGCTGCACGTGTCCCTGATCATTACTATGGTAAGAGGTGCATCCAGCTGCAGGTGACCCTGATAATTACACTGGCCAGAGGTGCATCCAGCTGCAAGTGAACCTTATAATTACAGCGGCAAGAGTTACATCCAGCTGCAAGTGACCCTGATAATTACTCCGGCAAGAGGTGCATCCAGCTGCATGTGTCCCTGATAATTATTCCGGCAAGAGATGCATCCAGCTGTACGTGTCCCTGATAATTACAGTGGCAAGAGGTGCATCCAGCTCCACGTTTCCCTGATAATGACTCCGGCAAGAGGTGCATCCAGCTGCAAGTGTCCCTGATAATTACTCTGGCAAGAGGTGCATCCACTGCAGGTGATCCTGATAATTACACCAGACAGAGGTGCATCCAGCTGCAAGTGACCCTGATAATTACTCCGGCAAGAGGTGCATCCAGCTGCACGTGTCCCTGATAATTACAAAGACAAGAGGTGCATCCAGCTGCACATGTCCCTGATAATTACTCCGGCAAGAGGTGCATCCAGCTGCACGTGACCCTGATAATTACATCAGCCAGAGGTGCGTCCAGCTGCATGTGTCCCTGATAATTACTCTGGATAAGAGGTGCATCAAACTACAAGTATCGCTGATAATTACACTGGCAAGAGTTGCATCCAGCTGTATGTGTCCATGATAATTACACTGGCAAGAGGTACATCCAGCTCCACGTGTCCCTGATAATTAAAAAGACAAGAGCTGCATCCATCTCCACGTGTCCCTGATAATTACTCTGGCAAGAGGTGCATCCAGCTGCACGTGTCCCTGATCATTACTATGGTAAGAGGTGCATCCAGCTGCAGGTGACCCTGATCATTACCCTGGCCAGAGTTGCATCCAGCTTCAAGTGAACCTTATAATTACAGCGGCAAGAGTTACATCCAGCTGCAAGTGACCCTGATAATTACTCCGGCAAGAGGTGCATCCAGCTGCATGTGTCCCTGATAATTATTCCGGCAAGAGATGCATCCAGCTGTACGTGTCCCTGATAATTACTCGGCAAGAGGTGCATCCAGCTGCATGTGTCCCTGATAATTACTCCGGCAAGAGGAGCATCCAGCTACACGTGTCCCTGATAATTACTCCACCCTGATAATTACACCGGCCAGAGGTGCATCCAGCTGCATGTGTCCCTGATAATTACTCTGGCAAGAGGTGCATCCAGCTGCAGGTGATCCTGATAATTACACCAGACAGAGGTGCATCCAGCTGCAAGTGACCCTGATAATTACTCCGGCAAGAGGTGCATCCAGCTGCACGTGTCCCTGATAATTACAAAGACACGAGGTGCGTCCAGCTGCACATGTCCCTGATAATTACTCCGGCAAGAGGTGCATCCAGCTGCAAGTGACCCTGATAATTACACTGGCAAGAGGTGAATCCAGCTGCACGTGTCCCTGATAATTATACCGGCAAGAGGTTCATCCAGCTGCAAGTGACCCTGATAATTACACCAGCAAAAGGTGCATCCAGCTGCATGTGTCCCTGATAATTACAGTGGCAAGAGGTGCATCCAGCTGCAGGTGACCCTGATAATTACATCAGCCAGAGGTGCATCCAGCTGCATGTGTCCCTGATAATTACTCTGGCAAGAGGTGCGTCCAGCTGCACGTGTCCCTGATCATTACTATGGTAAGAGGTGCATCCAGCTGCAGGTGACCCTGATAATTACACTGGCCAGAGGTGCATCCAGCTGCAAGTGAACCTTATAATTACAGCGGCAAGAGTTACATCCAGCTGCAAGTGACCCTGATAATTACTCCGGCAAGAGGTGCATCCAGCTGCATGTGTCCCTGATAATTATTCCGGCAAGAGATGCATCCAGCTGTACGTGTCCCTGATAATTACAGTGGCAATAGGTGCATCCAGCTCCACGTGTCCCTGATAATGACTCCGGAAAGAGGTGCATCCAGCTGCAAGTGTCCCTGATAATTACTCTGGCAAGAGGTGCATCCACTGCAGGTGACCCTGATAATTACATCAGCCAGAGGTGCGTCCAGCTGCATGTGTCCCTGATAATTACTCTGGATAAGAGGTGCATCCAACTACAAGTATCGCTGATAATTACACTGGCAAGAGTTGCATCCATCAGTATGTGTCCATGATAATTACACTGGCAAGAGGTACATCCAGCTCCACGTGTCCCTGATAATTAAAAACACAAGAGCTGCATCCATCTCCACGTGTCCCTGATAATTACTCTGGCAAGAGGTGCATCCAGCTGCACTTGTCCCTGATCATTACTATGGTGCATCCAGCTGCAGGTGACCCTGATAATTACCCTGGCCAGAGGTGCATCCAGCTTCAAGTGAACCTTATAATTACAGCGGCAAGAGTTACATCCAGCTGCAAGTGACCCTGATAATTACTCCGGCAAGAGTTGCATCCAGCTGCATGTGTCCCTGATAATTATTCCGGCAAGAGATGCATCCAGCTGTACGTGTCCCTGATAATTACTCCGGCAAGAGGTGCATCCAGCTGCACGTGTCCCTGATAATTACAAAGACAAGTGGTGCATCCAGCTGCACAGGACCCTGATAATTACTCCGGCAAGAGGTGTATCCAGCTGCAAGTGACCCTGATAATTACACTGGCAAGAGGTGAATCCAGCTGCACGTGTCCCTGATAATTATACCGGCAAGAGGTTCATCCAGCTGCAAGTGACCCTGATAATTACACCAGAAAGACGTGCATCCAGCTGCATGTGTCTCTGATATTTACAGTGGCAAGAGGTGCATCCAACTTCAAGTATTGCTGATAATTACATTGGCAAGAGTTGTATCCAGCTGTATGTGTCCATGATAATTACACTGGCAAGAGGTGCATCCAGCTGCACGTATCCCTGATAAGTACTCTGGCAAGAGGTGTATCCATATGCACGTGTCCCTGATAATTACTCCGGCAAGAGGAACATCCAGCTACACGTGTCCCAGATAATTACTCTGGCAAGAATTACATCCAGCTGCAAGTGACCCTGATAATTACAGCGGCAAGAGTTACATCCAGCTGCAAGTGACCCTGATAATTACTCCGGCAAGAGGTGCATCCAGCTGCATGTGTCCCTGATAATTATTCCGGCAAGAGATGCATCCAGCTGTACGTGTCCCTGATAATTACAGTGGCAAGAGGTGCATCCAGCTCAACGTTTCCCTGATAATGACTCCGGCAAGAGGTGCATCCAGCTGCTAGTGTCCCTGATAATTGCTCTGGCAAGAGGTGCATCCACTGCAGGTGATCCTGATAATTACACCAGACAGAGGTGCATCCAGCTGCAAGTGACCCTGATAATTACTCCGGCAAGAGGTGCATCCAGCTGCACGTGTCCCTGATAATTACAAAGACAAGAGGTGCATCCAGCTGCACATGTCCCTGATAATTACTCCGGCAAGAGATGCATCCAGCTGCACGTGACCCTGATAATTACATCAGCCAGAGGTGCGTCCAGCTGCATGTGTCCCTGATAATTACTCTGGATAAGAGGTGCATCAAACTACAAGTATCGCTGATAATTACACTGGCAAGAGTTGCATCAAGCTGTATGTGTCCATGATAATTACACTGGCAAGAGGTACATCCAGCTCCACGTGTCCCTGATAATTAAAAAGACAAGAGCTGCATCCATCTCCACGTGTCCCTGATAATTACTCTGGCAAGAGGTGCATCCAGCTGCACGTGTCCCTGATCATTACTATGGTAAGAGGTGCATCCAGCTGCAGGTGACCCTGATCATTACCCTGGACAGAGGTGCATCCAGCTTCAAGTGAACCTTATAATTACAGCGGCAAGAGTTACATCCAGCTGCAAGTGACCCTGATAATTACTCCGGCAAGAGGTCCATCCAGCTGCATGTGTCCCTGATAATTATTCCGGCAAGAGATGCATCCAGCTGTACGTGTCCCTGATAATTACTCGGCAAGAGGTGCATCCAGCTGCATGTGTCCCTGATAATTACTCCGGCAAGAGGAGCATCCAGCTACACGTGTCCCTGATAATTACTCCACCCTGATAATTACACCGGCCAGAGGTGAATCCAGCTGCATGGGTCCGTGATAATTACTCTGGCAAGAGGTGCATCCAGCTGCAAGTGACCCTGATAATTAAACCGGCCAGAGGTGCATCCAGCTGCATGTGTCACTGATAATTAATCTGGCAATATTTGCATCCAGCTCAACGTGTCCCTGATAATTACTCCGGCAAGAGGTGCATCCATCTGCACGTGTCCCTGATAATTACTCTGGCAAGAGGTGCATCCAGCTGCACGTGTCCCTGATCATTACTATGGTAAGAGGTGCATCCAGCTGCAGGTGACCCTGATAATTACAGCGGCAAGAGTTACATCCAGCTGCAAGTGACCCTGAGAATTACTCCGGCAAGAGGTGCATCCAGCTACATGTGTCCCTGATAATTATTCCGGCAAGAGATGCATCCAGCTGCACATGTCCCTGATAATTACTCCGGCAAGAGGTGCATACAGCTACACGTGTCCCTGATAATTATTCCACCCTGATAATTACACCGGGCAGAGGTGCATCCAGCTGCATGTGTCCCTGATAATTACACTGGCAAGATTTGCATCCAGCTGCAGGTGACCCTGATAATTACATCAGCCAGAGGTGCATCCAGCTGCATGTGTCCCTGATAATTACTCTGGCAAGAGATGCATCCAACTTCAAGTATCGCTGATAATTACACTGGCAAGAGTTGTATCCAGCTGTATGTGTCCATGATAATTACACTGGCAAGAGGTGCATCCAGCTGCACGTATCCCTGATAAGTACTCTGGCAAGAGGTGCATCGAGCTGCACGTGTCCCTGATAATTACTCCGGCAAGAGGTGCATCCAGCTGCAAGTGACCCTGATAATTACACTGGCAAGAGGTGAATCCACCTACATGTGTCCCTGATAATTACACCGGCAAGAGGTTTATCCAGCTGCAAGTGACCCTGATAATTACACCAGCAAGAGGTGCATCCAGCTGCATGTATCCCTGATAATTACTCCGGCAAGAGGAGCTTCCACCTACACTTGTCCCTGATAATTACTCCACCCTGATAATTACACCGGCCAGAGGTGCATCCAGCTGCATGTGTCCTTGATAATTACACTGGCAAGAATTGCATCCAGCTGCACGTGTCCCTGATCATTACTATGGTAAGAGGTGCATCCAGCTGCAGGTGACCCAGATAATTACTCTGGCAAGAATTACATCCAGCTGCAAGTGACCCTGATAATTACAGCGGCAAGAGTTACATCCAGCTGCAAGTGACCCTGATAATTACTCCGGCAAGAGGTGCATCCAGCTGCATGTGTCCCTGATAATTATTCCGGCAAGAGATGCATCCAGCTGTACGTGTCCCTGATAATTACAGTGGCAAGAGGTGCATCCAGCTCAACGTTTCCCTGATAATGACTCCGGCAAGAGGTGCATCCAGCTGCTAGTGTCCCTGATAATTGCTCTGGCAAGAGGTGCATCCACTGCAGGTGATCCTGATAATTACACCAGACAGAGGTGCATCCAGCTGCAAGTGACCCTGATAATTACTCCGGCAAGAGGTGCATCCAGCTGCACGTGTCCCTGATAATTACAAAGACAAGAGGTGCATCCAGCTGCACATGTCCCTGATAATTACTCCGGCAAGAGATGCATCCAGCTGCACGTGACCCTGATAATTACATCAGCCAGAGGTGCGTCCAGCTGCATGTGTCCCTGATAATTACTCTGGATAAGAGGTGCATCAAACTACAAGTATCGCTGATAATTACACTGGCAAGAGTTGCATCAAGCTGTATGTGTCCATGATAATTACACTGGCAAGAGGTACATCCAGCTCCACGTGTCCCTGATAATTAAAAAGACAAGAGCTGCATCCATCTCCACGTGTCCCTGATAATTACTCTGGCAAGAGGTGCATCCAGCTGCACGTGTCCCTGATCATTACTATGGTAAGAGGTGCATCCAGCTGCAGGTGACCCTGATCATTACCCTGGACAGAGGTGCATCCAGCTTCAAGTGAACCTTATAATTACAGCGGCAAGAGTTACATCCAGCTGCAAGTGACCCTGATAATTACTCCGGCAAGAGGTCCATCCAGCTGCATGTGTCCCTGATAATTATTCCGGCAAGAGATGCATCCAGCTGTACGTGTCCCTGATAATTACTCGGCAAGAGGTGCATCCAGCTGCATGTGTCCCTGATAATTACTCCGGCAAGAGGAGCATCCAGCTACACGTGTCCCTGATAATTACTCCACCCTGATAATTACACCGGCCAGAGGTGAATCCAGCTGCATGGGTCCGTGATAATTACTCTGGCAAGAGGTGCATCCAGCTGCAAGTGACCCTGATAATTAAACCGGCCAGAGGTGCATCCAGCTGCATGTGTCACTGATAATTAATCTGGCAATATTTGCATCCAGCTCAACGTGTCCCTGATAATTACTCCGGCAAGAGGTGCATCCATCTGCACGTGTCCCTGATAATTACTCTGGCAAGAGGTGCATCCAGCTGCACGTGTCCCTGATCATTACTATGGTAAGAGGTGCATCCAGCTGCAGGTGACCCTGATAATTACAGCGGCAAGAGTTACATCCAGCTGCAAGTGACCCTGAGAATTACTCCGGCAAGAGGTGCATCCAGCTACATGTGTCCCTGATAATTATTCCGGCAAGAGATGCATCCAGCTGCACATGTCCCTGATAATTACTCCGGCAAGAGGTGCATACAGCTACACGTGTCCCTGATAATTATTCCACCCTGATAATTACACCGGGCAGAGGTGCATCCAGCTGCATGTGTCCCTGATAATTACACTGGCAAGATTTGCATCCAGCTGCAGGTGACCCTGATAATTACATCAGCCAGAGGTGCATCCAGCTGCATGTGTCCCTGATAATTACTCTGGCAAGAGATGCATCCAACTTCAAGTATCGCTGATAATTACACTGGCAAGAGTTGTATCCAGCTGTATGTGTCCATGATAATTACACTGGCAAGAGGTGCATCCAGCTGCACGTATCCCTGATAAGTACTCTGGCAAGAGGTGCATCGAGCTGCACGTGTCCCTGATAATTACTCCGGCAAGAGGTGCATCCAGCTGCAAGTGACCCTGATAATTACACTGGCAAGAGGTGAATCCACCTACATGTGTCCCTGATAATTACACCGGCAAGAGGTTTATCCAGCTGCAAGTGACCCTGATAATTACACCAGCAAGAGGTGCATCCAGCTGCATGTATCCCTGATAATTACTCCGGCAAGAGGAGCTTCCACCTACACTTGTCCCTGATAATTACTCCACCCTGATAATTACACCGGCCAGAGGTGCATCCAGCTGCATGTGTCCTTGATAATTACACTGGCAAGAATTGCATCCAGCTGCACGTGTCCCTGATCATTACTATGGTAAGAGGTGCATCCAGCTGCAGGTGACCCAGATAATTACTCTGGCAAGAATTACATCCAGCTGCAAGTGACCCTGATAATTACAGCGGCAAGAGTTACATCCAGCTGCAAGTGACCCTGATAATTACTCCGGCAAGAGGTGCATCCAGCTGCATGTGTCCCTGATAATTATTCCGGCAAGAGATGCATCCAGCTGTACGTGTCCCTGATAATTACAGTGGCAAGAGGTGCATCCAGCTCAACGTTTCCCTGATAATGACTCCGGCAAGAGGTGCATCCAGCTGCTAGTGTCCCTGATAATTGCTCTGGCAAGAGGTGCATCCACTGCAGGTGATCCTGATAATTACACCAGACAGAGGTGCATCCAGCTGCAAGTGACCCTGATAATTACTCCGGCAAGAGGTGCATCCAGCTGCACGTGTCCCTGATAATTACAAAGACAAGAGGTGCATCCAGCTGCACATGTCCCTGATAATTACTCCGGCAAGAGATGCATCCAGCTGCACGTGACCCTGATAATTACATCAGCCAGAGGTGCGTCCAGCTGCATGTGTCCCTGATAATTACTCTGGATAAGAGGTGCATCAAACTACAAGTATCGCTGATAATTACACTGGCAAGAGTTGCATCAAGCTGTATGTGTCCATGATAATTACACTGGCAAGAGGTACATCCAGCTCCACGTGTCCCTGATAATTAAAAAGACAAGAGCTGCATCCATCTCCACGTGTCCCTGATAATTACTCTGGCAAGAGGTGCATCCAGCTGCACGTGTCCCTGATCATTACTATGGTAAGAGGTGCATCCAGCTGCAGGTGACCCTGATCATTACCCTGGCCAGAGTTGCATCCAGCTTCAAGTGAACCTTATAATTACAGCGGCAAGAGTTACATCCAGCTGCAAGTGACCCTGATAATTACTCCGGCAAGAGGTGCATCCAGCTGCATGTGTCCCTGATAATTATTCCGGCAAGAGATGCATCCAGCTGTACGTGTCCCTGATAATTACTCGGCAAGAGGTGCATCCAGCTGCATGTGTCCCTGATAATTACTCCGGCAAGAGGAGCATCCAGCTACACGTGTCCCTGATAATTACTCCACCCTGATAATTACACCGGCCAGAGGTGCATCCAGCTGCAAGTGTCCCTGATAATTACTCTGGCAAGAGGTGCATCCAGCTGCAGGTGATCCTGATAATTACACCAGACAGAGGTGCATCCAGCTGCAAGTGACCCTGATAATTACTCCGGCAAGAGGTGCATCCAGCTGCACGTGTCCCTGATAATTACAAAGACACGAGGTGCGTCCAGCTGCACATGTCCCTGATAATTACTCCGGCAAGAGGTGCATCCAGCTGCAAGTGACCCTGATAATTACACTGGCAAGAGGTGAATCCAGCTGCACGTGTCCCTGATAATTATACCGGCAAGAGGTTCATCCAGCTGCAAGTGACCCTGATAATTACAGTGGCAAGAGGTGCATCCAGCTGCAGGTGACCCTGATAATTACATCAGCCAGAGGTGCATCCAGCTGCATGTGTCCCTGATAATTACTCTGGCAAGAGGTGCGTCCAGCTGCACGTGTCCCTGATCATTACTATGGTAAGAGGTGCATCCAGCTGCAGGTGACCCTGATAATTACACTGGCCAGAGGTGCATCCAGCTGCAAGTGAACCTTATAATTACAGCGGCAAGAGTTACATCCAGCTGCAAGTGACCCTGATAATTACTCCGGCAAGAGGTGCATCCAGCTGCATGTGTCCCTGATAATTATTCCGGCAAGAGATGCATCCAGCTGTACGTGTCCCTGATAATTACAGTGGCAAGAGGTGCATCCAGCTCCACGTGTCCCTGATAATGACTCCGGAAAGAGGTGCATCCAGCTGCAAGTGTCCCTGATAATTACTCTGGCAAGAGGTGCATCCACTGCAGGTGACCCTGATAATTACATCAGCCAGAGGTGCGTCCAGCTGCATGTGTCCCTGATAATTACTCTGGATAAGAGGTGCATCCAACTACAAGTATCGCTGATAATTACACTGGCAAGAGTTGCATCCATCAGTATGTGTCCATGATAATTACACTGGCAAGAGGTACATCCAGCTCCACGTGTCCCTGATAATTAAAAACACAAGAGCTGCATCCATCTCCACGTGTCCCTGATAATTACTCTGGCAAGAGGTGCATCCAGCTGCACTTGTCCCTGATCATTACTATGGTGCATCCAGCTGCAGGTGACCCTGATAATTACCCTGGCCAGAGGTGCATCCAGCTTCAAGTGAACCTTATAATTACAGCGGCAAGAGTTACATCCAGCTGCAAGTGACCCTGATAATTACTCCGGCAAGAGTTGCATCCAGCTGCATGTGTCCCTGATAATTATTCCGGCAAGAGATGCATCCAGCTGTACGTGTCCCTGATAATTACTCGGGCAAGAGGTGCATCCAGCTGCATGCGTCCCTGATAATTACTCCGGCAAGAGGTGCATCCAGCTGCACGTGTCCCTGATAATTACAAAGACAAGTGGTGCATCCAGCTGCACAGGACCCTGATAATTACTCCGGCAAGAGGTGTATCCAGCTGCAAGTGACCCTGATAATTACACTGGCAAGAGGTGAATCCAGCTGCACGTGTCCCTGATAATTATACCGGCAAGAGGTTCATCCAGCTGCAAGTGACCCTGATAATTACACCAGAAAGACGTGCATCCAGCTGCATGTGTCTCTGATATTTACAGTGGCAAGAGGTGCATCCAACTTCAAGTATTGCTGATAATTACATTGGCAAGAGTTGTATCCAGCTGTATGTGTCCATGATAATTACACTGGCAAGAGGTGCATCCAGCTGCACGTATCCCTGATAAGTACTCTGGCAAGAGGTGTATCCATATGCACGTGTCCCTGATAATTACTCCGGCAAGAGGAACATCCAGCTACACGTGTCCCAGATAATTACTCTGGCAAGAATTACATCCAGCTGCAAGTGACCCTGATAATTACAGCGGCAAGAGTTACATCCAGCTGCAAGTGACCCTGATAATTACTCCGGCAAGAGGTGCATCCAGCTGCATGTGTCCCTGATAATTATTCCGGCAAGAGATGCATCCAGCTGTACGTGTCCCTGATAATTACAGTGGCAAGAGGTGCATCCAGCTCAACGTTTCCCTGATAATGACTCCGGCAAGAGGTGCATCCAGCTGCTAGTGTCCCTGATAATTGCTCTGGCAAGAGGTGCATCCACTGCAGGTGATCCTGATAATTACACCAGACAGAGGTGCATCCAGCTGCAAGTGACCCTGATAATTACTCCGGCAAGAGGTGCATCCAGCTGCACGTGTCCCTGATAATTACAAAGACAAGAGGTGCATCCAGCTGCACATGTCCCTGATAATTACTCCGGCAAGAGATGCATCCAGCTGCACGTGACCCTGATAATTACATCAGCCAGAGGTGCGTCCAGCTGCATGTGTCCCTGATAATTACTCTGGATAAGAGGTGCATCAAACTACAAGTATCGCTGATAATTACACTGGCAAGAGTTGCATCAAGCTGTATGTGTCCATGATAATTACACTGGCAAGAGGTACATCCAGCTCCACGTGTCCCTGATAATTAAAAAGACAAGAGCTGCATCCATCTCCACGTGTCCCTGATAATTACTCTGGCAAGAGGTGCATCCAGCTGCACGTGTCCCTGATCATTACTATGGTAAGAGGTGCATCCAGCTGCAGGTGACCCTGATCATTACCCTGGACAGAGGTGCATCCAGCTTCAAGTGAACCTTATAATTACAGCGGCAAGAGTTACATCCAGCTGCAAGTGACCCTGATAATTACTCCGGCAAGAGGTCCATCCAGCTGCATGTGTCCCTGATAATTATTCCGGCAAGAGATGCATCCAGCTGTACGTGTCCCTGATAATTACTCGGCAAGAGGTGCATCCAGCTGCATGTGTCCCTGATAATTACTCCGGCAAGAGGAGCATCCAGCTACACGTGTCCCTGATAATTACTCCACCCTGATAATTACACCGGCCAGAGGTGAATCCAGCTGCATCGGTCCGTGATAATTACTCTGGCAAGAGGTGCATCCAGCTGCAAGTGACCCTGATAATTAAACCGGCCAGAGGTGCATCCAGCTGCATGTGTCACTGATAATTAATCTGGCAATATTTGCATCCAGCTCAACGTGTCCCTGATAATTACTCCGGCAAGAGGTGCATCCATCTGCACGTGTCCCTGATAATTACTCTGGCAAGAGGTGCATCCAGCTGCACGTGTCCCTGATCATTACTATGGTAAGAGGTGCATCCAGCTGCAGGTGACCCTGATAATTACAGCGGCAAGAGTTACATCCAGCTGCAAGTGACCCTGAGAATTACTCCGGCAAGAGGTGCATCCAGCTACATGTGTCCCTGATAATTATTCCGGCAAGAGATGCATCCAGCTGCACATGTCCCTGATAATTACTCCGGCAAGAGGTGCATACAGCTACACGTGTCCCTGATAATTATTCCACCCTGATAATTACACCGGGCAGAGGTGCATCCAGCTGCATGTGTCCCTGATAATTACACTGGCAAGATTTGCATCCAGCTGCAGGTGACCCTGATAATTACATCAGCCAGAGGTGCATCCAGCTGCATGTGTCCCTGATAATTACTCTGGCAAGAGATGCATCCAACTTCAAGTATCGCTGATAATTACACTGGCAAGAGTTGTATCCAGCTGTATGTGTCCATGATAATTACACTGGCAAGAGGTGCATCCAGCTGCACGTATCCCTGATAAGTACTCTGGCAAGAGGTGCATCGAGCTGCACGTGTCCCTGATAATTACTCCGGCAAGAGGTGCATCCAGCTGCAAGTGACCCTGATAATTACACTGGCAAGAGGTGAATCCACCTACATGTGTCCCTGATAATTACACCGGCAAGAGGTTTATCCAGCTGCAAGTGACCCTGATAATTACACCAGCAAGAGGTGCATCCAGCTGCATGTATCCCTGATAATTACTCCGGCAAGAGGAGCTTCCACCTACACTTGTCCCTGATAATTACTCCACCCTGATAATTACACCGGCCAGAGGTGCATCCAGCTGCATGTGTCCTTGATAATTACACTGGCAAGAATTGCATCCAGCTGCACGTGTCCCTGATCATTACTATGGTAAGAGGTGCATCCAGCTGCAGGTGACCCAGATAATTACTCTGGCAAGAATTACATCCAGCTGCAAGTGACCCTGATAATTACAGCGGCAAGAGTTACATCCAGCTGCAAGTGACCCTGATAATTACTCCGGCAAGAGGTGCATCCAGCTGCATGTGTCCCTGATAATTATTCCGGCAAGAGATGCATCCAGCTGTACGTGTCCCTGATAATTACAGTGGCAAGAGGTGCATCCAGCTCAACGTTTCCCTGATAATGACTCCGGCAAGAGGTGCATCCAGCTGCTAGTGTCCCTGATAATTGCTCTGGCAAGAGGTGCATCCACTGCAGGTGATCCTGATAATTACACCAGACAGAGGTGCATCCAGCTGCAAGTGACCCTGATAATTACTCCGGCAAGAGGTGCATCCAGCTGCACGTGTCCCTGATAATTACAAAGACAAGAGGTGCATCCAGCTGCACATGTCCCTGATAATTACTCCGGCAAGAGATGCATCCAGCTGCACGTGACCCTGATAATTACATCAGCCAGAGGTGCGTCCAGCTGCATGTGTCCCTGATAATTACTCTGGATAAGAAGTGCATCAAACTACAAGTATCGCTGATAATTACACTGGCAAGAGTTGCATCAAGCTGTATGTGTCCATGATAATTACACTGGCAAGAGGTACATCCAGCTCCACGTGTCCCTGATAATTAAAAAGACAAGAGCTGCATCCATCTCCACGTGTCCCTGATAATTACTCTGGCAAGAGGTGCATCCAGCTGCACGTGTCCCTGATCATTACTATGGTAAGAGGTGCATCCAGCTGCAGGTGACCCTGATCATTACCCTGGCCAGAGTTGCATCCAGCTTCAAGTGAACCTTATAATTACAGCGGCAAGAGTTACATCCAGCTGCAAGTGACCCTGATAATTACTCCGGCAAGAGGTGCATCCAGCTGCATGTGTCCCTGATAATTATTCCGGCAAGAGATGCATCCAGCTGTACGTGTCCCTGATAATTACTCGGCAAGAGGTGCATCCAGCTGCATGTGTCCCTGATAATTACTCCGGCAAGAGGAGCATCCAGCTACACGTGTCCCTGATAATTACTCCACCCTGATAATTACACCGGCCAGAGGTGCATCCAGCTGCAAGTGTCCCTGATAATTACTCTGGCAAGAGGTGCATCCAGCTGCAGGTGATCCTGATAATTACACCAGACAGAGGTGCATCCAGCTGCAAGTGACCCTGATAATTACTCCGGCAAGAGGTGCATCCAGCTGCACGTGTCCCTGATAATTACAAAGACACGAGGTGCGTCCAGCTGCACATGTCCCTGATAATTACTCCGGCAAGAGGTGCATCCAGCTGCAAGTGACCCTGATAATTACACTGGCAAGAGGTGAATCCAGCTGCACGTGTCCCTGATAATTATACCGGCAAGAGGTTCATCCAGCTGCAAGTGACCCTGTTAATTACACCAGCAAAAGGTGCATCCAGCTGCATGTGTCCCTGATAATTACAGTGGCAAGAGGTGCATCCAGCTGCAGGTGATCCTGATAATTACATCAGCCAGAGGTGCATCCAGCTGCATGTGTCCCTGATAATTACTCTGGCAAGAGGTGCGTCCAGCTGCACGTGTCCCTGATCATTACTATGGTAAGAGGTGCATCCAGCTGCAGGTGACCCTGATAATTACACTGGCCAGAGGTGCATCCAGCTGCAAGTGAACCTTATAATTACAGCGGCACGAGTTACATCCAGCTGCAAGTGACCCTGATAATTACTCCGGCAAGAGGTGCATCCAGCTGCATGTGTCCCTGATAATTATTCCGGCAAGAGATGCATCCAGCTGTACGTGTCCCTGATAATTACAGTGGCAAGAGGTGCATCCAGCTCCACGTGTCCCTGATAATGACTCCGGAAAGAGGTGCATCCAGCTGCAAGTGTCCCTGATAATTACTCTGGCAAGAGGTGCATCCACTGCAGGTGACCCTGATAATTACATCAGCCAGAGGTGCGTCCAGCTGCATGTGTCCCTGATAATTACTCTGGATAAGAGGTGCATCCAACTACAAGTATCGCTGATAATTACACTGGCAAGAGTTGCATCCATCAGTATGTGTCCATGATAATTACACTGGCAAGAGGTACATCCAGCTCCACGTGTCCCTGATAATTAAAAACACAAGAGCTGCATCCATCTCCACGTGTCCCTGATAATTACTCTGGCAAGAGGTGCATCCAGCTGCACTTGTCCCTGATCATTACTATGGTGCATCCAGCTGCAGGTGACCCTGATAATTACCCTGGCCAGAGGTGCATCCAGCTTCAAGTGAACCTTATAATTACAGCGGCAAGAGTTACATCCAGCTGCAAGTGACCCTGATAATTACTCCGGCAAGAGTTGCATCCAGCTGCATGTGTCCCTGATAATTATTCCGGCAAGAGATGCATCCAGCTGTACGTGTCCCTGATAATTACTCGGGCAAGAGGTGCATCCAGCTGCATGCGTCCCTGATAATTACTCCGGCAAGAGGTGCATCCAGCTGCACGTGTCCCTGATAATTACAAAGACAAGTGGTGCATCCAGCTGCACAGGACCCTGATAATTACTCCGGCAAGAGGTGTATCCAGCTGCAAGTGACCCTGATAATTACACTGGCAAGAGGTGAATCCAGCTGCACGTGTCCCTGATAATTATACCGGCAAGAGGTTCATCCAGCTGCAAGTGACCCTGATAATTACACCAGAAAGACGTGCATCCAGCTGCATGTGTCTCTGATATTTACAGTGGCAAGAGGTGCATCCAACTTCAAGTATTGCTGATAATTACATTGGCAAGAGTTGTATCCAGCTGTATGTGTCCATGATAATTACACTGGCAAGAGGTGCATCCAGCTGCACGTATCCCTGATAAGTACTCTGGCAAGAGGTGTATCCATATGCACGTGTCCCTGATAATTACTCCGGCAAGAGGAACATCCAGCTACACGTGTCCCAGATAATTACTCTGGCAAGAATTACATCCAGCTGCAAGTGACCCTGATAATTACAGCGGCAAGAGTTACATCCAGCTGCAAGTGACCCTGATAATTACTCCGGCAAGAGGTGCATCCAGCTGCATGTGTCCCTGATAATTATTCCGGCAAGAGATGCATCCAGCTGTACGTGTCCCTGATAATTACAGTGGCAAGAGGTGCATCCAGCTCAACGTTTCCCTGATAATGACTCCGGCAAGAGGTGCATCCAGCTGCTAGTGTCCCTGATAATTGCTCTGGCAAGAGGTGCATCCACTGCAGGTGATCCTGATAATTACACCAGACAGAGGTGCATCCAGCTGCAAGTGACCCTGATAATTACTCCGGCAAGAGGTGCATCCAGCTGCACGTGTCCCTGATAATTACAAAGACAAGAGGTGCATCCAGCTGCACATGTCCCTGATAATTACTCCGGCAAGAGATGCATCCAGCTGCACGTGACCCTGATAATTACATCAGCCAGAGGTGCGTCCAGCTGCATGTGTCCCTGATAATTACTCTGGATAAGAGGTGCATCAAACTACAAGTATCGCTGATAATTACACTGGCAAGAGTTGCATCAAGCTGTATGTGTCCATGATAATTACACTGGCAAGAGGTACATCCAGCTCCACGTGTCCCTGATAATTAAAAAGACAAGAGCTGCATCCATCTCCACGTGTCCCTGATAATTACTCTGGCAAGAGGTGCATCCAGCTGCACGTGTCCCTGATCATTACTATGGTAAGAGGTGCATCCAGCTGCAGGTGACCCTGATCATTACCCTGGACAGAGGTGCATCCAGCTTCAAGTGAACCTTATAATTACAGCGGCAAGAGTTACATCCAGCTGCAAGTGACCCTGATAATTACTCCGGCAAGAGGTCCATCCAGCTGCATGTGTCCCTGATAATTATTCCGGCAAGAGATGCATCCAGCTGTACGTGTCCCTGATAATTACTCGGCAAGAGGTGCATCCAGCTGCATGTGTCCCTGATAATTACTCCGGCAAGAGGAGCATCCAGCTACACGTGTCCCTGATAATTACTCCACCCTGATAATTACACCGGCCAGAGGTGAATCCAGCTGCATCGGTCCGTGATAATTACTCTGGCAAGAGGTGCATCCAGCTGCAAGTGACCCTGATAATTAAACCGGCCAGAGGTGCATCCAGCTGCATGTGTCACTGATAATTAATCTGGCAATATTTGCATCCAGCTCAACGTGTCCCTGATAATTACTCCGGCAAGAGGTGCATCCATCTGCACGTGTCCCTGATAATTACTCTGGCAAGAGGTGCATCCAGCTGCACGTGTCCCTGATCATTACTATGGTAAGAGGTGCATCCAGCTGCAGGTGACCCTGATAATTACAGCGGCAAGAGTTACATCCAGCTGCAAGTGACCCTGAGAATTACTCCGGCAAGAGGTGCATCCAGCTACATGTGTCCCTGATAATTATTCCGGCAAGAGATGCATCCAGCTGCACATGTCCCTGATAATTACTCCGGCAAGAGGTGCATACAGCTACACGTGTCCCTGATAATTATTCCACCCTGATAATTACACCGGGCAGAGGTGCATCCAGCTGCATGTGTCCCTGATAATTACACTGGCAAGATTTGCATCCAGCTGCAGGTGACCCTGATAATTACATCAGCCAGAGGTGCATCCAGCTGCATGTGTCCCTGATAATTACTCTGGCAAGAGATGCATCCAACTTCAAGTATCGCTGATAATTACACTGGCAAGAGTTGTATCCAGCTGTATGTGTCCATGATAATTACACTGGCAAGAGGTGCATCCAGCTGCACGTATCCCTGATAAGTACTCTGGCAAGAGGTGCATCGAGCTGCACGTGTCCCTGATAATTACTCCGGCAAGAGGTGCATCCAGCTGCAAGTGACCCTGATAATTACACTGGCAAGAGGTGAATCCACCTACATGTGTCCCTGATAATTACACCGGCAAGAGGTTTATCCAGCTGCAAGTGACCCTGATAATTACACCAGCAAGAGGTGCATCCAGCTGCATGTATCCCTGATAATTACTCCGGCAAGAGGAGCTTCCACCTACACTTGTCCCTGATAATTACTCCACCCTGATAATTACACCGGCCAGAGGTGCATCCAGCTGCATGTGTCCTTGATAATTACACTGGCAAGAATTGCATCCAGCTGCACGTGTCCCTGATAATGACTCCGGCAAGAGGTGCATCCAGCTGCAAGTGTCCCTGATAATTACTCTGGTAAGAGGTGCATCCAGCTGCAAGTGAACATTATAATTACAACGGCCAGAGTTGCATCCAGCTGCACGTGTCCCTGATAATTACTCCGGCAAGAGGTGCATCTAGCTGCATGTGTCCCTGATAATTACACTGGCAAGAGGTGCATCCAGCTGCACGTGACCCTGATAATTACATCAGCCAGAGGTGCATCCAGTTGCATGTGTCCCTGATAATTACTCTGGATAAGAGGTGCATCCAACTTCAAGTATCGCTGATAATTACACTGGCAAGAGTTGCATGAAGCTGTATGTGTCCATGATAATTACACTGGCAAGAGGTGCATCCAGCTCCACGTGTCCCTGATAATTAAAAAGACAAGAGGTGCATCAATCTGAACGTGTTCCTGATAATTACTCTGGCAAGAGGTGCATCCAGCTGCACGTGTCCCTGATCATTACTATGGTAAGAGGTGCATCCAGCTGCAGGTGACCCTGATAATTACACTGGCCAGAGGTGCATCCAGCTGCAAGTGAACCTTATAATTACAGCGGCAAGAGTTACATCCAGCTGCAAGTGACCCTGATAATTACTCCGGCAAGAGGTGCATCCAGCTGCATGTGTCCCTGATAATTATTCCGGCAAGAGATGCATCCAGCTGTACGTGTCCCTGATAATTACAGTGGCAAGAGGTGCATCCAGCTCCACGTTTCCCTGATAATGACTCCGGCAAGAGGTGCATCCAGCTGCAAGTGTCCCTGATAATTACTCTGGCAAGAGGTGCATCCACTGCAGGTGATCCTGATAATTACACCAGACAGAGGTGCATCCAGCTGCAAGTGACCCTGATAATTACTCCGGCAAGAGGTGCATCCAGCTGCACGTGTCCCTGATAATTACAAAGACAAGAGGTGCATCCAGCTGCACATGTCCCTGATAATTACTCCGGCAAGAGGTGCATCCAGCTGCACGTGACCCTGATAATTACATCAGCCAGAGGTGCGTCCAGCTGCATGTGTCCCTGATAATTACTCTGGATAAGAGGTGCATCAAACTACAAGTATCGCTGATAATTACACTGGCAAGAGTTGCATCCAGCTGTATGTGTCCATGATAATTACACTGGCAAGAGGTACATCCAGCTCCACGTGTCCCTGATAATTAAAAAGACAAGAGCTGCATCCATCTCCACGTGTCCCTGATAATTACTCTGGCAAGAGGTGCATCCAGCTGCACGTGTCCCTGATCATTACTATGGTAAGAGGTGCATCCAGCTGCAGGTGACCCTGATCATTACCCTGGCCAGAGTTGCATCCAGCTTCAAGTGAACCTTATAATTACAGCGGCAAGAGTTACATCCAGCTGCAAGTGACCCTGATAATTACTCCGGCAAGAGGTGCATCCAGCTGCATGTGTCCCTGATAATTATTCCGGCAAGAGATGCATCCAGCTGTACGTGTCCCTGATAATTACTCGGCAAGAGGTGCATCCAGCTGCATGTGTCCCTGATAATTACTCCGGCAAGAGGAGCATCCAGCTACACGTGTCCCTGATAATTACTCCACCCTGATAATTACACCGGCCAGAGGTGCATCCAGCTGCAAGTGTCCCTGATAATTACTCTGGCAAGAGGTGCATCCAGCTGCAGGTGATCCTGATAATTACACCAGACAGAGGTGCATCCAGCTGCAAGTGACCCTGATAATTACTCCGGCAAGAGGTGCATCCAGCTGCACGTGTCCCTGATAATTACAAAGACACGAGGTGCGTCCAGCTGCACATGTCCCTGATAATTACTCCGGCAAGAGGTGCATCCAGCTGCAAGTGACCCTGATAATTACACTGGCAAGAGGTGAATCCAGCTGCACGTGTCCCTGATAATTATACCGGCAAGAGGTTCATCCAGCTGCAAGTGACCCTGATAATTACACCAGCAAAAGGTGCATCCAGCTGCATGTGTCCCTGATAATTACAGTGGCAAGAGGTGCATCCAGCTGCAGGTGACCCTGATAATTACATCAGCCAGAGGTGCATCCAGCTGCATGTGTCCCTGATAATTACTCTGGCAAGAGGTGCATCCAAATTCAAGTATTGCTGATAATTGCATTGGCAAGAGTTGTATCCAGCTGTATGTGTCCATGATAATTACACTGGCAAGAGGTGATTCCAGCTGCACGTATCCCTGATAAGTACTCTGGCAAAAGGTGTATCCACTGCACGTATCCCTGATAATTACTCCGGCAAGAGGAACATCCAGCTACACGTGTCGCAGATAATTACACTGGCAAGAATTACATCCAGCTGCAAGTGACCCTGATAATTACACCGGCCAGAGGTGCATCCAGCTGCATGTGTCCCTGATAATTAATCTGGCAAGATTTGCATCCAGCTGAACGTGTCCCTGATAATTACTCTGGCAAGAGGTGCATCCAGCTGCAAGTGACCCTGATAATTACACCGGCCAGAGGTGCATCCAGCTGCATGTGTCCCAGATAATTACTCTGGCAAGAGGTGCATCCAGCTGCACGTGATCCTGATAATTACATCAGCCAGAGGTGCGTCCAGCTGCATGTGTCCCTGATAATTACTCTGGATAAGAGGTGCATCAAACTACAAGTATCGCTGATAATTACACTGGCAAGAGTTGCATCCAGCTGTATGTGTCCATGATAATTACACTGGCAAGAGGTACATCCAGCTCCACGTGTCCCTGATAATTAAAAAGACAAGAGCTGCATCCATCTCCACGTGTCCCTGATAATTACTCTGGCAAGACGTGCATCCAGCTGCACGTGTCCCTGATCATTACTATGGTAAGAGGTGCATCCAGCTGCAGGTGACCCTGATCATTACCCTGGCCAGAGGTGCATCCAGCTTCAAGTGAACCTTATAATTACAGCGGCAAGAGTTACATCCAGCTGCAAGTGACCCTGATAATTACTCCGGCAAGAGGTGCATCCAGCTGCATGTGTCCCTGATAATTATTCCGGCAAGAGATGCATCCAGCTGTACGTGTCCCTGATAATTACTCGGGCAAGAGGTGCATCCAGCTGCATGCGTCCCTGATAATTACTCCGGCAAGAGGTGCATCCAGCTGCACGTGTCCCTGATAATTACAAAGACAAGTGGTGCATCCAGCTGCACAGGACCCTGATAATTACTCCGGCAAGAGGTGTATCCAGCTGCAAGTGACCCTGATAATTACACTGGCAAGAGGTGAATCCAGCTGCACGTGTCCCTGATAATTATACCGGCAAGAGGTTCATCCAGCTGCAAGTGACCCTGATAATTACACCAGAAAGACGTGCATCCAGCTGCATGTGTCTCTGATATTTACAGTGGCAAGAGGTGCATCCAACTTCAAGTATTGCTGATAATTACATTGGCAAGAGTTGTATCCAGCTGTATGTGTCCATGATAATTACACTGGCAAGAGGTGCATCCAGCTGCACGTATCCCTGATAAGTACTCTGGCAAGAGGTGTATCCATATGCACGTGTCCCTGATAATTACTCCGGCAAGAGGAACATCCAGCTACACGTGTCCCAGATAATTACTCTGGCAAGAATTACATCCAGCTGCAAGTGACCCTGATAATTACAGCGGCAAGAGTTACATCCAGCTGCAAGTGACCCTGATAATTACTCCGGCAAGAGGTGCATCCAGCTGCATGTGTCCCTGATAATTATTCCGGCAAGAGATGCATCCAGCTGTACGTGTCCCTGATAATTACAGTGGCAAGAGGTGCATCCAGCTCAACGTTTCCCTGATAATGACTCCGGCAAGAGGTGCATCCAGCTGCTAGTGTCCCTGATAATTGCTCTGGCAAGATGTGCATCCACTGCAGGTGATCCTGATAATTACACCAGACAGAGGTGCATCCAGCTGCAAGTGACCCTGATAATTACTCCGGCAAGAGGTGCATCCAGCTGCACGTGTCCCTGATAATTACAAAGACAAGAGGTGCATCCAGCTGCACATGTCCCTGATAATTACTCCGGCAAGAGATGCATCCAGCTGCACGTGACCCTGATAATTACATCAGCCAGAGGTGCGTCCAGCTGCATGTGTCCCTGATAATTACTCTGGATAAGAGGTGCATCAAACTACAAGTATCGCTGATAATTACACTGGCAAGAGTTGCATCCAGCTGTATGTGTCCATGATAATTACACTGGCAAGAGGTACATCCAGCTCCACGTGTCCCTGATAATTAAAAAGACAAGAGCTGCATCCATCTCCACGTGTCCCTGATAATTACTCTGGCAAGAGGTGCATCCAGCTGCACGTGTCCCTGATCATTACTATGGTAAGAGGTGCATCCAGCTGCAGGTGACCCTGATCATTACCCTGGACAGAGGTGCATCCAGCTTCAAGTGAACCTTATAATTACAGCGGCAAGAGGTCCATCCAGCTGCATGTGTCCCTGATAATTATTCCGGCAAGAGATGCATCCAGCTGTACGTGTCCCTGATAATTACTCGGCAAGAGGTGCATCCAGCTGCATGTGTCCCTGATAATTACTCCAGCAAGAGGAGCATCCAGCTACACGTGTCCCTGATAATTACTCCACCCTGATAATTACACCGGCCAGAGGTGAATCCAGCTGCATGGGTCCGTGATAATTACTCTGGCAAGAGGTGCATCCAGCTGCAAGTGACCCTGATAATTAAACCGGCCAGAGGTGCATCCAGCTGCATGTGTCACTGATAATTAATCTGGCAATATTTGCATCCAGCTCAACGTGTCCCTGATAATTACTCCGGCAAGAGGTGCATCCATCTGCACGTGTCCCTGATAATTACTCTGGCAAGAGGTGCATCCAGCTGCACGTGTCCCTGATAATTATTCCGGCAGGAGATGCATCCAGCTGCACATGTCCCTGATAATTACTCCGGCAAGAGGTGCATACAGCTACACGTGTCCCTGATAATTATTCCACCCTGATAATTACACCGGGCAGAGGTGCATCCAGCTGCATGTGTCCCTGATAATTACACTGGCAAGATTTGCATCCAGCTGCAGGTGACCCTGATAATTACATCAGCCAGAGGTGCATCCAGCTGCATGTGTCCCTGATAATTACTCTGGCAAGAGATGCATCCAACTACAAGTATCGCTGATAATTACACTGGCAAGAGTTGTATCCAGCTGTATGTGTCCATGATAATTACACTGGCAAGAGGTGCATCCAGCTGCACGTATCCCTGATAAGTACTCTGGCAAGAGGTGCATCGAGCTGCACGTGTCCCTGATAATTACTCCGGCAAGAGGTGCATCCAGCTGCAAGTGACCCTGATAATTACACTGGCAAGAGGTGAATCCACCTACATGTGTCCCTGATAATTACACCGGCAAGAGGTTTATCCAGCTGCAAGTGACCCTGATAATTACACCAGCAAGAGGTGCATCCAGCTGCATGTATCCCTGATAATTACTCCGGCAAGAGGAGCTTCCACCTACACTTGTCCCTGATAATTACTCCACCCTGATAATTACACCGGCCAGAGGTGCATCCAGCTGCATGTGTCCTTGATAATTACACTGGCAAGAATTGCATCCAGCTGCACGTGTCCCTGATAATGACTCCGGCAAGAGGTGCATCCAGCTGCAAGTGTCCCTGATAATTACTCTGGTAAGAGGTGCATCCAGCTGCAAGTGAACATTATAATTACAACGGCCAGAGTTGCATCCAGCTGCACGTGTCCCTGATAATTACTCCGGCAAGAGGTGCATCTAGCTGCATGTGTCCCTGATAATTACACTGGCAAGAGGTGCATCCAGCTGCACGTGACCCTGATAATTACATCAGCCAGAGGTGCATCCAGTTGCATGTGTCCCTGATAATTACTCTGGATAAGAGGTGCATCCAACTTCAAGTATCGCTGATAATTACACTGGCAAGAGTTGCATGAAGCTGTATGTGTCCATGATAATTACACTGGCAAGAGGTGCATCCAGCTCCACGTGTCCCTGATAATTAAAAAGACAAGAGGTGCATCAATCTGCACGTGTTCCTGATAATTACTCTGGCAAGAGGTGCATCCAGCTGCACGTGTCCCTGATCATTACTATGGTAAGAGGTGCATCCAGCTGCAGGTGACCCTGATAATTACACTGGCCAGAGGTGCATCCAGCTGCAAGTGAACCTTATAATTACAGCGGCAAGAGTTACATCCAGCTGCAAGTGACCCTGATAATTACTCCGGCAAGAGGTGCATCCAGCTGCATGTGTCCCTGATAATTATTCCGGCAAGAGATGCATCCAGCTGTACGTGTCCCTGATAATTACAGTGGCAAGAGGTGCATCCAGCTCCACGTTTCCCTGATAATGACTCCGGCAAGAGGTGCATCCAGCTGCAAGTGTCCCTGATAATTACTCTGGCAAGAGGTGCATCCACTGCAGGTGATCCTGATAATTACACCAGACAGAGGTGCATCCAGCTGCAAGTGACCCTGATAATTACTCCGGCAAGAGGTGCATCCAGCTGCACGTGTCCCTGATAATTACAAAGACAAGAGGTGCATCCAGCTGCACATGTCCCTGATAATTACTCCGGCAAGAGGTGCATCCAGCTGCACGTGACCCTGATAATTACATCAGCCAGAGGTGCGTCCAGCTGCATGTGTCCCTGATAATTACTCTGGATAAGAGGTGCATCAAACTACAAGTATCGCTGATAATTACACTGGCAAGAGTTGCATCCAGCTGTATGTGTCCATGATAATTACACTGGCAAGAGGTACATCCAGCTCCACGTGTCCCTGATAATTAAAAAGACAAGAGCTGCATCCATCTCCACGTGTCCCTGATAATTACTCTGGCAAGAGGTGCATCCAGCTGCACGTGTCCCTGATCATTACTATGGTAAGAGGTGCATCCAGCTGCAGGTGACCCTGATCATTACCCTGGCCAGAGTTGCATCCAGCTTCAAGTGAACCTTATAATTACAGCGGCAAGAGTTACATCCAGCTGCAAGTGACCCTGATAATTACTCCGGCAAGAGGTGCATCCAGCTGCATGTGTCCCTGATAATTATTCCGGCAAGAGATGCATCCAGCTGTACGTGTCCCTGATAATTACTCGGCAAGAGGTGCATCCAGCTGCATGTGTCCCTGATAATTACTCCGCCAAGAGGAGCATCCAGCTACACGTGTCCCTGATAATTACTCCACCCTGATAATTACACCGGCCAGAGGTGCATCCAGCTGCAAGTGTCCCTGATAATTACTCTGGCAAGAGGTGCATCCAGCTGCAGGTGATCCTGATAATTACACCAGACAGAGGTGCATCCAGCTGCAAGTGACCCTGATAATTACTCCGGCAAGAGGTGCATCCAGCTGCACGTGTCCCTGATAATTACAAAGACACGAGGTGCGTCCAGCTGCACATGTCCCTGATAATTACTCCGGCAAGAGGTGCATCCAGCTGCAAGTGACCCTGATAATTACACTGGCAAGAGGTGAATCCAGCTGCACGTGTCCCTGATAATTATACCGGCAAGAGGTTCATCCAGCTGCAAGTGACCCTGATAATTACACCAGCAAAAGGTGCATCCAGCTGCATGTGTCCCTGATAATTACAGTGGCAAGAGGTGCATCCAGCTGCAGGTGACCCTGATAATTACATCAGCCAGAGGTGCATCCAGCTGCATGTGTCCCTGATAATTACTCTGGCAAGAGGTGCATCCAAATTCAAGTATTGCTGATAATTGCATTGGCAAGAGTTGTATCCAGCTGTATGTGTCCATGATAATTACACTGGCAAGAGGTGATTCCAGCTGCACGTATCCCTGATAAGTACTCTGGCAAAAGGTGTATCCACTGCACGTATCCCTGATAATTACTCCGGCAAGAGGAACATCCAGCTACACGTGTCGCAGATAATTACTCTGGCAAGAATTACATCCAGCTGCAAGTGACCCTGATAATTACACCGGCCAGAGGTGCATCCAGCTGCATGTGTCCCTGATAATTAATCTGGCAAGATTTGCATCCAGCTGAACGTGTCCCTGATAATTACTCTGGCAAGAGGTGCATCCAGCTGCAAGTGACCCTGATAATTACACCGGCCAGAGGTGCATCCAGCTGCATGTGTCCCAGATAATTACTCTGGCAAGAGGTGCATCCAGCTGCACGTGATCCTGATAATTACATCAGCCAGAGGTGCGTCCAGCTGCATGTGTCCCTGATAATTACTCTGGATAAGAGGTGCATCAAACTACAAGTATCGCTGATAATTACACTGGCAAGAGTTGCATCCAGCTGTATGTGTCCATGATAATTACACTGGCAAGAGGTACATCCAGCTCCACGTGTCCCTGATAATTAAAAAGACAAGAGCTGCATCCATCTCCACGTGTCCCTGATAATTACTCTGGCAAGACGTGCATCCAGCTGCACGTGTCCCTGATCATTACTATGGTAAGAGGTGCATCCAGCTGCAGGTGACCCTGATCATTACCCTGGCCAGAGGTGCATCCAGCTTCAAGTGAACCTTATAATTACAGCGGCAAGAGTTACATCCAGCTGCAAGTGACCCTGATAATTACTCCGGCAAGAGGTGCATCCAGCTGCATGTGTCCCTGATAATTATTCCGGCAAGAGATGCATCCAGCTGTACGTGTCCCTGATAATTACTCGGCAAGAGGTGCATCCAGCTGCATGTGTCCCTGATAATTACTCCGGCAAGAGGAGCATCCAGCTACACGTGTCCCTGATAATTACTCCACCCTGATAATTACACCGGCCAGAGGTGCATCCAGCTGCAAGTGTCCCTGATAATTACTCTGGCAAGAGGTGCATCCAGCTGCAGGTGATCCTGATAATTACACCAGACAGAGGTGCATCCAGCTGCAAGTGACCCTGATAATTACTCCGGCAAGAGGTGCATCCAGCTGCACGTGTCCCTGATAATTACAAAGACACGAGGTGCGTCCAGCTGCACATGCCCCTGATAATTACTCCGGCAAGAGGTGCATCCAGCTTCAAGTGACCCTGATAATTACACTGGCAAGAGGTGAATCCAGCTGCACGTGACCCTGATAATTATACCGGCAAGAGGTTCATCCAGCTGCAAGTGACCCTGATAATTACACCAGCAAAAGGTGCATCCAGCTGCATGTGTCCCTGATAATTACAGTGGCAAGAGGTGCATCCAGCTGCAGGTGACCCTGATAATTACATCAGCCAGAGGTGCATCCAGCTGCATGTGTCCCTGATAATTACTCTGGCAAGAGGTGCATCCAAATTCAAGTATTGCTGATAATTGCATTGGCAAGAGTTGTATCCAGCTGTATGTGTCCATGATAATTACACTGGCAAGAGGTGCATCCAGCTGCACGTATCCCTGATAAGTACTCTGGCAAAAGGTGTATCCACTGCACGTATCCCTGATAATTACTCCGGCAAGAGGAACATCCAGCTACACGTGTCGCAGATAATTACACTGGCAAGAATTACATCCAGCTGCAAGTGACCCTGATAATTACACCGGCCAGAGGTGCATCCAGCTGCATGTGTCCCTGATAATTAATCTGGCAAGATTTGCATCCAGCTGAACGTGTCCCTGATAATTACTCTGGCAAGAGGTGCATCCAGCTGCACGGGTCCCTGATAATTACTCTGGCAAGAGGTGCATCCAGCTGCAAGTGACCCTGATAATTACACCGGCCAGAGGTGCATCCAGCTGCATGTGTCCCTGATAATTACTCTGGCAAGAGGTGCATCCAGCTGCAGGTGACCCTGATAATTACATCAGCCAGAGGTGCATCCAGCTGCATGTGTCCCTGATAATTACTCTTGATAAGAGGTGCATCCAACTTCAAGTATCGCTGATAATTACACTGGCAAGAGTTGCATGAATCTGTATGTGTCCATGATAATTACACTGGCAAGAGGTGCATCCAGCTGCAAGTGACCCTGATAATTAAAAAGACAAGAGGTGCATCCAGCTACACGTGTTCCTGATAATTACTCCGCCCTGATAATTACATCAGCCAGAGGTGCATCCAGCTGCATGTGTCCCTGATAATTACTCTGGCAAGAGATGCATCCAACTTCAAGTATCGCTGATAATTACACTGGCAAGAGTTGTATCCAGCTGTATGTGTCCATGATAATTACACTGGCAAGAGGTGCATCCAGCTGCACGTATCCCTGATAAGTACTCTGGCAAGAGGTGCATCGAGCTGCACGGTTCCCTGATAATTACTCCGGCAAGAGGTGCATCCAGCTGCAAGTGACCCTGATAATTACACTGGCAAGAGGTGAATCCACCTACACTTGTCCCTGATAATTACTCCACCCTGATAATTACACCGGCCAGAGGTGCATCTAGCTGCATGTGTCCTTGATAATTACACTGGCAAGATTTGCATCCAGCTGCACGTGTCCCTGATAATGACTCCGGCAAGAGGTGCATCCAGCTCCACGTGTCCCTGATAATTACTCTGGTAAGAGGTGCGTCCAGCTGCAAGTCAACAATATAATTACACCGGCCAGAGTTGCATCCAGCTGCACGTGTCCCTGATAATTACTCCGGCAAGAGGTGCATCTAGCTGCATGTGTCCCTGATAATTACACTGGCAAGAGGTGCATCCAGCTGCAGGTGACCCTGATAATTACATCAGCCAGAGGTGCATCCAGTTGCATGTGTCCCTGATAATTACTCTGGATAAGAGGTGCATCCAACTTCAAGTATCGCTGATAATTACACTGGCAAGAGTTGAATGAAGCTGTATGTGTCCATGATAATTACACTGGCAAGAGGTGCATCCAGCTCCACGTGTCCCTGATAATTAAAAAGACAAGAGGTGCATCAATCTGCACGTGTTCCTGATAATTACTCTGGCAAGAGGTGCATCCAGCTGCACGTGTCCCTGATCATTACTATGGTAAGAGGTGCATCCAGCTGCAGGTGACCCTGATAATTACACTGGCCAGAGGTGCATCCAGCTGCAAGTGAACCTTATAATTACAGCGGCAAGAGTTACATCCAGCTGCAAGTGACCCTGATAATTACTCCGGCAAGAGGTGCATCCAGCTGCATGTGTCCCTGATAATTATTCCGGCAAGAGATGCATCCAGCTGTACGTGTCCCTGATAATTACAGTGGCAAGAGGTGCATCCAGCTCCACGTGTCCCTGATAATGACTCCGGAAAGAGGTGCATCCAGCTGCAAGTGTCCCTGATAATTACTCTGGCAAGAGGTGCATCCACTGCAGGTGACCCTGATAATTACATCAGCCAGAGGTGCGTCCAGCTGCATTTGTCCCTGATAATTACTCTGGATAAGAGGTGCATCCAACTACAAGTATCGCTGATAATTACACTGGCAAGAGTTGCATCCATCAGTATGTGTCCATGATAATTACACTGGCAAGAGGTACATCCAGCTCCACGTGTCCCTGATAATTAAAAACACAAGAGCTGCATCCATCTCCACGTGTCCCTGATAATTACTCTGGGAAGAGGTGCATCCAGCTGCACTTGTCCCTGATCATTACTATGGTGCATCCAGCTGCAGGTGACCCTGATAATTACCCTGGCCAGAGGTGCATCCAGCTTCAAGTGAACCTTATAATTACAGCGGCAAGAGTTACATCCAGCTGCAAGTGACCCTGATAATTACTCCGGCAAGAGTTGCATCCAGCTGCATGTGTCCCTGATAATTATTCCGGCAAGAGATGCATCCAGCTGTACGTGTCCCTGATAATTACTCGGGCAAGAGGTGCATCCAGCTGCATGCGTCCCTGATAATTACTCCGGCAAGAGGTGCATCCAGCTGCACGTGTCCCTGATATTTACAAAGACAAGTGGTGCATCCAGCTGCACAGGACCCTGATAATTACTGCGGCAAGAGGTGTATCCAGCTGCAAATGACCCTGATAATTACACTGGCAAGAGGTGAATCCAGCTGCACGTGTCCCTGATAATTATACCGGCAAGAGGTTCATCCAGCTGCAAGTGACCCTGATAATTACACCAGAAAGAGGTGCATCCAGCTACATGTGTCTCTGATATTTACAGTGGCAAGAGGTGCATCCAACTTCAAGTATTGCTGATAATTACATTGGCAAGAGTTGTATCCAGCTGTATGTGTCCATGATAATTACACTGGCAAGAGGTGCATCCAGCTGCACGTATCCCTGATAAGTACTCTGGCAAGAGGTGTATCCATCTGCACGTGTCCCTGATAATTACTCCGGCAAGAGGAACATCCAGCTACACGTGTCCCAGATAATTACTCTGGCAAGAATTACATCCAGCTGCAAGTGACCCTGATAATTACACCGGCCAGAGGTGCATCCAGCTGCATGTGTCCCTGATAATTAATCTGGCAAGATTTGCATCCAGCTGAACGTGTCCCTGATAATTACTCCGGCAAGAGGTGGATCCAGCTGCACGTGTCCCTGATAATTACTCCGGCAAGGGGTGCATCCAGCTGCACGGGACCCTGATAATTACTCTGGCAAGAGGTGCATCCAGCTGCAAGTGACCCTGATAATTACTCCGGCAAGAGGTGCATCCAGCTGCACGTGTCCCTGATAATTACTCTGGCAAGAGGTGCATCCAGCTGCACGTGTCCCTGATCATTACTATGGTAAGAGGTGCATCCATCTGCAGGTGACCCTGATAATTACACTGGCCAGAGGTGCATCCAGCTGCAAGTGACCCTGATAATTACACTGGCCAGAGGTGCGTCCAGCTGCAAGTGAACCTTATAATTACAGCGGCAAGAGTTACATCCAGCTGCAAGTGACCCTGATAATTACTCCGGCAAGAGGTGCATCCAGCTGCATGTGTCCCTGATAATTATTCCGGCAAGAGATGCATCCAGCTGTACGTGTCCCTGATAATTACAGTGGCAAGAGGTGCATCCACTGCAGGTGACCCTGATAATTACATCAGCCAGAGGTGCGTCCAGCTGCATGTGTCCCTGATAATTACTCTGGCAAGAGGTGCATCCAGCTGCACTTGTCCCTGATCATTACTATGGTAAGAAGTGCATCCAGCTGCAGGTGACCCTGATAATTACACTGGCCAGAGGTGCATCCAGCTGCAAGTGAACCTTATAATTGCAGCGACAAGAGTTACATCCAGCTGCAAGTGACCCTGAGAATTACTCCGGCAAGAGGTGCATCCAGCTACATGTGTCCCTGATAATTATTCCGGCAAGAGATGCATCCAGCTGCACATGTCCCTGATAATACTCCGGCGAGAGGTGCATCCAGCTACACGTGTCCCTGGTAATTACTCCACCCTGATAATTACAGTGGCAAGAGGTGCATCCAGCTGCACATGTCCCTGATAATTACTCTGGCAAGAGGTGCATCCAGCTACACGTGTCCCTGATAATTACTCCGACCTGATAATTACACCGGCCAGAGGTGCATCCAGCTGCATGTGTCCCTGATAATTACACTGGCAAGGTTTGCATCGAGCTGCAGGTGACGCAGATAATTACATCAGCCAGAGGTGCATCCAGCTGCATGTGTCCCTGATAATTACTCTGGCAAGAGATGCATCCAACTTCAAGTATCGCTGATAATTACACTGGCAAGAGTTGTATCCAGCTGTATGTGTCCATGATAATTACACTGGCAAGAGGTGCATCCAGCTGCACGTATCCCTGATAAGTACTCTGGCAAGAGGTGCATCGAGCTGCACGTTTCCCTGATAATTACTCCGGCAAGAGGTGCATCCAGCTGCAAGTGACCCTGATAATTACACTGGCAAGAGGTGAATCCAACTACACGTGTCCCTGATAATTACACCGGCAAGTGCATCCAGCTGCATGTGTCCCTGATAATTACTCTGGCAAGAGGAGCATCCACCTACACTTGTCCCTGATAATTACTCCACCCTGATAATTACACCGGCCAGAGGTGCATCCAGCTGCATGTGTCCTTGATAATTACACTGGCAAGATTTGCATCCAGCTGCACGTGTCCCTGATAATGATTCCGGCAAGAGGTGCATCCAGCTGCAAGTGTCCCTGATAATTACTCTGGTAAGAGGTGCATCCAGCTGCAAGTGAACATTATAATTACACCGGCCAGAGTTGCATCCAGCTGCACGTGTCCCTGATAATTACTCCGGCAAGAGGTGCATCTAGCTGCATGTGTCCCTGATAATTACACTGGCAAGAGGTGCATCCAGCTGCAGGTGACCCTGATAATTACATCAGCCAGAGGTGCATCCAGTTGCATGTGTCCCTGATAATTACTCTGGATAAGAGGTGCATCCAACTTCAAGTATCGCTGATAATTACACTGGCAAGAGTTGCATGAAGCTGTATGTGTCCATGATAATTACACTGGCAAGAGGTGCATCCAGCTCCACGTGTCCCTGATAATTAAAAAGACAAGAGGTGCATCAATCTGCACGTGTTCCTGATAATTACTCTGGCAAGAGGTGCATCCAGCTGCACGTGTCCCTGATCATTACTATGGTAAGAGGTGCATCCAGCTGCAGGTGACCCTGATAATTACACTGGCCAGAGGTGCATCCAGCTGCAAGTGAACCTTATAATTACAGCGGCAAGAGTTACATCCAGCTGCAAGTGACCCTGATAATTACTCCGGCAAGTGGTGCATCCAGCTGCATGTGTCCCTGATAATTATTCCGGCAAGAGATGCATCCAGCTGTACGTGTCCCTGATAATTACAGTGGCAAGAGGTGCATCCAGCTCCACGTGTCCCTGATAATGACTCCGGAAAGAGGTGCATCCAGCTGCAAGTGTCCCTGATAATTACTCCGGCAAGAGGTGCATCCAGCTGCATTTATCCCTGTTAATTATTCCGGCAAGAGGTGCATCCAGCTGCACGTGTCCCTGATAATTACAAAGACAAGTGGTGCATCCAGCTGAACAGGACCCTGATAATTACTCCGGCAAGAGGTGTATCCAGCTGCAAGTGACCCTGATAATTACACTGGCAAGAGGTGAATCCAGCTGCACGTATCCCTGATAATTATACCGGCAAGAGGTTCATCCAGCTGCAAGTGACCCTGATAATTACACCAGAAAGAGGTGCATCCAGATGCATGTGTCTCTGATATTTACAGTGGCAAGAGGTGCATCCAACTTCAAGTTTTGCTGATAATTACATTGGCAAGAGTTGTATCCAGCTGTATGTGTCCATGATAATTACACTGGCAAGAGGTGCATCCAGCTGCACGTATCCCTGATAAGTACTCTGGCAAGAGGTGTATCCATCTGCACGTGTCCCTGATAATTACTCCGGCAAGAGGAACATCCAGCTACACGTGTCCCAGATAATTACTCTGGCAAGAATTACATCCAGCTGCAAGTGACCCTGATAATTACACCGGCCAGAGGTGCATCCAGCTGCATGTGTCCCTGATAATTAATCTGGCAATATTTGCATCCAGCTGAACGTGTCCCTGATAATTACTCCGGCAAGAGGTGCATCCAGCTGCACGTGTCCCTGATAATTACTCTGGCAAGAGGTGCATCCAGCTGCACGTGTCCCTGATCATTACTATGGTAAGAGGTGCATCCAGCTGCAGGTGACCCTGATAATTACACTGGCCAGAGGTGCATCCAGCTGCAAGTGACCCTGATAATTACACTGGCCAGAGGTGCGTCCAGCTGCAAGTGAACCTTATAATTACAGCGGCAAGAGTTACATCCAGCTGCAAGTGACCCTGATAATTACTCCGGCAAGAGGTGCATCCAGCTGCATGTGTCCCTGATAATTATTCCGGCAAGAGATGCATCCAGCTGTACGTGTCCCTGATAATTACAGTGGCAAGAGGTGCATCCACTGCAGGTGACCCTGATAATTACATCAGCCAGAGGTGCGTCCAGCTGCATGTGTCCCTGATAATTACTCTGGCAAGAGGTGCATCCAGCTGCACTTGTCCCTGATCATTACTATGGTAAGAAGTGCATCCAGCTGCAGGTGACCCTGATAATTACACTGGCCAGAGGTGCATCCAGCTGCAAGTGAACCTTATAATTGCAGCGACAAGAGTTACATCCAGCTGCAAGTGACCCTGAGAATTACTCCGGCAAGAGGTGCATCCAGCTACATGTGTCCCTGATAATTATTCCGGCAAGAGATGCATCCAGCTGCACATGTCCCTGATAATACTCCGGCGAGAGGTGCATCCAGCTACACGTGTCCCTGATAATTACTCCACCCTGATAATTACAGTGGCAAGAGGTGCATCCAGCTGCACATGTCCCTGATAATTACTCCGGCAAGAGGTGCATCCAGCTACACGTGTCCCTGATAATTACTCCGACCTGATAATTACACCGGCCAGAGGTGCATCCAGCTGCATGTGTCCCTGATAATTACACTGGCAAGATTTGCATCGAGCTGCAGGTGACGCAGATAATTACATCAGCCAGAGGTGCATCCAGCTGCATGTGTCCCTGATAATTACTCTGGCAAGAGATGCATCCAACTTCAAGTATCGCTGATAATTACACTGGCAAGAGTTGTATCCAGCTGTATGTGTCCATGATAATTTCACTGGCAAGAGGTGCATCCAGCTGCACGTATCCCTGATAAGTACTCTGGCAAGAGGTGCATCGAGCTGCACGTTTCCCTGATAATTACTCCGGCAAGAGGTGCATCCAGCTGCAAGTGACCCTGATAATTACACTGGCAAGAGGTGAATCCAACTACACGTGTCCCTGATAATTACACCGGCAAGTGCATCCAGCTGCATGTGTCCCTGATAATTACTCCGGCAAGAGGAGCATCCACCTACACTTGTCCCTGATAATTACTCCACCCTGATAATTACACCGGCCAGAGGTGCATCCAGCTGCATGTGTCCTTGATAATTACACTGGCAAGATTTGCATCCAGCTGCACGTGTCCATGATAATTACACTGGCAAGAGGTGCATCCAGCTCCACGTGTCCCTGATAATTAAAAAGACAAGAGGTGCATCAATCTGCACGTGTTCCTGATAATTACTCTGGCAAGAGGTGCATCCAGCTGCACGTGTCCCTGATCATTACTATGGTAAGAGGTGCATCCAGCTGCAGGTGACCCTGATAATTACACTGGCCAGAGGTGCATCCAGCTGCAAGTGAACCTTATAATTACAGCGGCAAGAGTTACATCCAGCTGCAAGTGACCCTGATAATTACTCCGGCAAGAGGTGCATCCAGCTGCATGTGTCCCTGATAATTATTCCGGCAAGAGATGCATCCAGCTGTACGTGTCCCTGATAATTACAGTGGCAAGAGGTGCATCCAGCTCCACGTGTCCCTGATAATGACTCCGGAAAGAGGTGCATCCAGCTGCAAGTGTCCCTGATAATTACTCCGGCAAGAGGTGCATCCAGCTGCATTTATCCCTGTTAATTATTCCGGCAAGAGATGCATCCAGCTGTGCGTGTCCCTGATAATTACAGTGGCAAGAGGTGCATCCAGCTGCACATGTCCCTGATAATTACTCCGGCAAGAGGTGCATCCAGCTGCATGCGTCCCTGATAATTCCTCAGGCAAGAGGAGCAACCAGCTACACGTGTCCCTGATAATTACTCCACCCTGATAATTACAACGGCCAGAGGTGCATCCAGCTACATGTGTCCCTGAAAATTACACTGGCAAGATTTGCATCCAGCTGCAGGTGACCCTGATAATTACATCAGCCAGAGGTGCATCCAGCTGCATGTGTCCCTGATAATTACTCTGGCAAGAGGTGCATCCAACTTCAAGTATCGCTGATAATTACACTGGCAAGAGTTGTATCCAGCTGTATGTGTCCATGATAATTACACTGGCAGGAGGTGTATCCAGCTGCACGTATCCCTGATAAGTCCTCTGGCAAGATGTGCATCGAGCTGCACGTGTCCCTGATAATTACTCCGGCAAGAGGTGCATCCAGCTGCATGCGTCCCTGATAATTACTCCGGCAAGAGGAGCATCCACCTACACTTGTCGCTTATAATTACTCCACCCTGATAATTAAACCGGCCAGAGCTGCATCCAGTTGCATGTGTCCTTGATAATTACACTGGCAAGATTTGCATCCAGCTGAACGTGTCCCTGATAATGACTCCGGCAAGAGGTGCATCCAGCTGCAAGTGTCCCTGATAATTACTCTGAGAAGAGGTGCATCCAGCTGCAAGTGAACATTATAATTACACCGGCCGGAGGTGCATCCAGCTGCACGTGTCCCTGATAATTACTCCGGCAAGAGGTGCATCTAGCTGCATGTGTCCCTGATAATTACACTGGCAAGAGGTGCATCCAGCTGCAGGTGACCCTGATAATTACATCAGCCAGAGGTGCATCCAGCTGCATGTGTCCCTGATAATTACTCTGGATAAGAGGTGCATCCAACTTCAAGTATCGCTGATAATTACACTGGCAAGAGTTGCATGAAGCTGTATGTGTCCATGATAATTACACTGGCAAGAGGTGCATCCAGCTCCACGTGTCCCTGATAATTAAAAAGACAAGAGGTGCATCCATCTGCACGTGTCCCTGATAATTACTCTGGCAAGAATTACATCCAGCTGCAAGTGACCCTGATAATTACACCGGCCAGAGATGCATCCAGCTGCATGTGTCCCTGATAATTAATCTGGCAAGATTTGCATCCAGCTGAACGTTTCCCTGATAATTACTCCGGCAAGAGGTGGATCCAGCTACACGTGTCCCTGATAATTACTCCGGCAAGAGGTGCATCCAGCTGCATGGGTCCGTGATAATTACTCTGGCAAGGGGTGCATCCAGCTGCAAGTGACCCTGATAATTACACCGGCCAGAAGTGCATCCAGCTGCATGTGTCACTGATAATTAATCTGGCAATATTTGCATCCAGCTCAACGTGTCCCTGATAATTACTCCGGCAAGAGGTGCATCCATGTGCACGTGTCCCTGATAATTACTCTGGCAAGAGGTGCATCCAGCTGCACGTGTCCCTGATCATTACTATCGTAAGAGGTGCATCCAGCTGCAGGTGACCCTGATAATTACAGCGGCAAGAGTTACATCCAGCTGCAAGTGACCCTGAGAATTACTCCGGCAAGAGGTGCATCCAGCTACATGTGTCCCTGATAATTATTCCGGCAAGAGATGCATCCAGCTGCACATGTCCCTGATAATTACTCCGGCAAGAGGTGCATACAGCTACACGTGTCCCTGATAATTATTCCACCCTGATAATTACACCGGGCAGAGGTGCATCCAGCTGCATGTGTCCCTGATAATTACACTGGCAAGATTTGCATCCAGCTGCAGGTGACCCTGATAATTACATCAGCCAGAGGTGCATCCAGCTGCATGTGTCCCTGATAATTACTCTGGCAAGAGATGCATCCAACTTCAAGTATCGCTGATAATTACACTGGCAAGAGTTGTATCCAGCTGTATGTGTCCATGATAATTACACTGGCAAGAGGTGCATCCAGCTGCACGTATCCCTGATAAGTACTCTGGCAAGAGGTGCATCGAGCTGCACGTGTCCCTGATAATTACTCCGGCAAGAGGTGCATCCAGCTGCAAGTGACCCTGATAATTACACTGGCAAGAGGTGAATCCACCTACATGTGTCCCTGATAATTACACCGGCAAGAGGTTTATCCAGCTGCAAGTGACCCTGATAATTACACCAGCAAGAGGTGCATCCAGCTGCATGTGTCCCTGATAATTACTCCGGCAAGAGGAGCTTCCACCTACACTTGTCCCTGATAATTACTCCACCCTGATAATTACACCGGCCAGAGGTGCATCCAGCTGCAAGTGACCCTGATAATTACTCCGGCAAGTGATGCATCCAGCTGCACGTGTCCCTGATAATTACAAAGACAAGAGGTGCATCCAGCTGCACATGTCCCTGATAATTACTCCGGCAAGAGGTGTATCCAGCTGCAAGTGACCCTGATAATTACACTGGCAAGAGGTAAATCCAGCTGCACGTGTCCCTGATAATTATACCGGCAAGAGTTCATCCAGCTGCAAGTGACCCTGATAATTACACCAGCAAGAGGTGCATCCAGCTGCATGTGTCCCAGATAATTACAGTGGCATGAGGTGCATCCAGCTGCAGGTGACCCTGATAATTACATCAGCCAGAGGTGCATCCAGCTGCATGTGTCCCTAATAATTACTCTGGCAAGAGGTGCATCCAACTTCAAGTATTGCTGATAATTACATTGGCAAGCGTTGTATCCAGCTGTATGTGTCTATGATAATTACACTGGCAAGAGGTGCATCCAGCTGCACGTATCCCTGATAAGTACTCTGGCAAGAGGTGTATCCAGCTGCACGTGTCCCTGATAATTACTCCGGCAAGAGGAACATCCAGCTACACGTGTCCCAGATAATTACTCTGGCAAGAATTACATCCAGCTGCAAGTGACCCTGATAATTACACCGGCCAGAGGTGCATCCAGCTGCATGTGTCCCTGATAATTAATCTGGCAAGATTTGCATCCAGCTGAACGTGTCCCTGATAATTACTCCGGCAAGAGGTGGATCCAGCTGCAAGTGACCCTGATAATTACTCCGGCAAGAGGTGCATACAGCTGCATTTATCCCTGTTAATTATTCCGGCAAGAGATGCATCCAGCTGTACGAGACCCTGATAATTACTCCGGCAAGAGGTGCATCCAGCTGCATGTATCCCTGATAATTACTCCGGCAAGAGTTGCATCCAGCTGCACATGTCCCTGATAATTACTCCGGCAAGAGGTGCATCCACCTGCATGTGTCCCTGATAATTACTCCGGCAAGAGGAGCATCCAGCTCCACGTGTCCCTGATAATTACTCCACCCTGATAATTACACTGGCCAGAGGAGCATCCAGCTGCATGTGTCCCTGATAATTACACTGGCAAGATTTGCATCCAGCTGAACGTGTCCCTGATAATTACTCTGGCAAGATGTGCATCCAGCTGCAGGTGACCCTGATAATTACATCAGCCAGAGCTGCATCCAGCTGCAAGTGACCCTGATAATTACTACGGCAAGAGGTGCATCCAGCTGCACGTGTCCCTGATAATTACAAAGACAAGAGGTGTATACAGCTGCACATGTCCCTGATAATTACTCCGGCAAGAGGTGTATCCAGCTGCAAGTGACCCTGATAATTACACTGGCAAGAGGTGAATCCAGCTACACGTGTCCCAGATAATTACTCTGGCAAGAATTACATCCAGCTGCAAGTGACCCTGATAATTACACCGGCCAGAGATGCATCCAGCTGCATGTGTCCCTGATAATTAATCTGGCAAGATTTGCATCCAGCTGAACGTTTCCCTGATAATTACTCCGGCAAGAGGTCGATCCAGCTGCACGTGTCCCTGATAATTACTCCGGCAAGAGGTGCATCCAGCTGCATGGGTCCGTGATGATTACTCTGGCAAGAGGTGCATCCAGCTGCAAGTGACCCTGATAATTACACCGGCCAGAGGTGCATCCAGCTGCATGTGTCACTGATAATTAATCTGGCAATATTTGCATCCAGCTCAACGTGTCCCTGATAATTACTCCGGCAAGAGGTGCATCCATCTGCATGTGTCCCTGATAATTACTCTGGCAAGAGGTGCATCCAGCTGCACGTGTCCCTGATCATTACTATGGTAAGAGGTGCATCCAGCTGCAGGTGACCCTGATAATTACAGCGGCAAGAGTTACATCCAGCTGCAAGTGACCCTGCGAATTACTCCGGCAAGAGGTGCATCCAGCTACATGTGTCCCTGATAATTATTCCGGCAAGAGATGCATCCAGCTGCACATGTCCCTGATAATTACTCCGGCAAGAGGTGCATACAGCTACACGTGTCCCTGATAATTATTCCACCCTGATAATTACACCGGGCAGAGGTGCATCCAGCTGCATGTGTCCCTGATAATTACACTGGCAAGATTTGCATCCAGCTGCAGGTGACCCTGATAATTACATCAGCCAGAGGTGCATCCAGCTGCATGTGTCCCTGATAATTACTCTGGCAAGAGATGCATCCAACTTCAAGTATCGCTGATAATTACACTGGCAAGAGTTGTATCCAGCTGTATGTGTCCATGATAATTACACTGGCAAGAGGTGCATCCAGCTGCACGTATCCCTGATAAGTACTCTGGCAAGAGGTGCATCGAGCTGCACGTGTCCCTTATAATTACTCCGGCAAGAGGTGCATCCAGCTGCAAGTGACCCTGATAATTACACTGGCAAGAGGTGAATCCACCTACATGTGTCCCTGATAATTACACCGGCAAGAGGTTTATCCAGCTGCAAGTGACCCTGATAATTACACCAGCAAGAGGTGCATCCAGCTGCATGTGTCCCTGATAATTACTCCGGCAAGAGGAGCTTCCACCTACACTTGTCCCTGATAATTACTCCACCCTGATAATTACACCGGCCAGAGGTGCATCCAGCTGCAAGTGACCCTGATAATTACTCCGGCAAGAGGTGCATCCAGCTGCACGTGTCCCTGATAATTACAAAGACAAGAGGTGCATCCAGCTGCACATGTCCCTGATAATTACTCCGGCAAGAGGTGTATCCAGCTGCAAGTGACCCTGATAATTACACTGGCAAGAGGTGAATCCAGCTGCACGTGTCCCTGATAATTATACCGGCAAGAGTTCATCCAGCTGCAAGTGACCCTGATAATTACACCAGCAAGAGGTGCATCCAGCTGCATGTGTCCCAGATAATTACAGTGGCAAGAGGTGCATCCAGCTGCAGGTGACCCTGATAATTACATCAGCCAGAGGTGCATCCAGCTGCATGTGTCCCTGATAATTACTCTGGCAAGAGGTGCATCCAACTTCAAGTATTGCTGATAATTACATTGGCAAGCGTTGTATCCAGCTGTATGTGTCCATGATAATTACACTGGCAAGAGGTGCATCCAGCTGCACGTATCCCTGATAAGTACTCTGGCAAGAGGTTTATCCAGCTGCACGTGTCCCTGATAATTACTCCGGCAAGAGGAACATCCAGCTACACGTGTCCCAGATAATTACTCTGGCAAGAATTACATCCAGCTGCAAGTGACCCTGATAATTACACCGGCCAGAGGTGCATCCAGCTGCATGTGTCCCTGATAATTAATCTGGCAAGATTTGCATCCAGCTGAACGTGTCCCTGATAATTACTCCGGCAAGAGGTGGATCCAGCTGCAAGTGACCCTGATAATTACTCCGGCAAGAGGTGCATCCAGCTGCATTTATCCCTGTTAATTATTCCGGCAAGAGATGCATCCAGCTGTACGTGACCCTGATAATTACTCCGGCAAGAGGTGCATCCAGCTGCATGTATCCCTGATAATTACTCCGGCAAGAGTTGCATCCAGCTGCACATGTCCCTGATAATTACTCCGGCAAGAGGTGCATCCACCTGCATGTGTCCCTGATAATTACTCCGGCAAGAGGAGCATCCAGCTCCACGTGTCCCTGATAATTACTCCACCCTGATAATTACACTGGCCAGAGGAGCATCCAGCTGCATGTGTCCCTGATAATTACACTGGCAAGATTTGCATCCAGCTGAACGTGTCCCTGATAATTACTCTGGCAAGAGGTGCATCCAGCTGCAGGTGACCCTGATAATTACATCAGCCAGAGCTGCATCCAGCTGCAAGTGACCCTGATAATTACTACGGCAAGAGGTGCATCCAGCTGCACGTGTCCCTGATAATTACAAAGACAAGAGGTGTATACAGCTGCACATGTCCCTGATAATTACTCCGGCAAGAGGTGTATCCAGCTGCAAGTGACCCTGATAATTACACTGGCAAGAGGTGAATCCAGCTACACGTGTCCCAGATAATTACTCTGGCAAGAATTACATCCAGCTGCAAGTGACCCTGATAATTACACCGGCCAGAGATGCATCCAGCTGCATGTGTCCCTGATAATTAATCTGGCAAGATTTGCATCCAGCTGAACGTTTCCCTGATAATTACTCCGGCAAGAGGTGGATCCAGCTGCACGTGTCCCTGATAATTACTCCGGCAAGAGGTGCATCCAGCTGCATGGGTCCGTGATAATTACTCTGGCAAGAGGTGCATCCAGCTGCAAGTGACCCTGATAATTACACCGGCCAGAGGTGCATCCAGCTGCATGTGTCACTGATAATTAATCTGGCAATATTTGCATCCAGCTCAACGTGTCCCTGATAATTACTCCGGCAAGAGGTGCATCCATCTGCACGTGTCCCTGATAATTACTCTGGCAAGAGGTGCATCCAGCTGCACGTGTCCCTGATCATTACTATGGTAAGAGGTGCATCCAGCTGCAGGTGACCCTGATAATTACAGCGGCAAGAGTTACATCCAGCTGCAAGTGACCCTGAGAATTACTCCGGCAAGAGGTGCATCCAGCTACATGTGTCCCTGATAATTATTCCGGCAAGAGATGCATCCAGCTGCACATGTCCCTGATAATTACTCCGGCAAGAGGTGCATACAGCTACACGTGTCCCTGATAATTATTCCACCCTGATAATTACACCGGGCAGAGGTGCATCCAGCTGCATGTGTCCCTGATAATTACACTGGCAAGATTTGCATCCAGCTGCAGGTGACCCTGATAATTACATCAGCCAGAGGTGCATCCAGCTGCATGTGTCCCTGATAATTACTCTGGCAAGAGATGCATCCAACTTCAAGTATCGCTGATAATTACACTGGCAAGAGTTGTATCCAGCTGTATGTGTCCATGATAATTACACTGGCAAGAGGTGCATCCAGCTGCACGTATCCCTGATTAGTACTCTGGCAAGAGGTGCATCGAGCTGCACGTGTCCCTGATAATTACTCCGGCAAGAGGTGCATCCAGCTGCAAGTGACCCTGATAATTACACTGGCAAGAGGTGAATCCACCTACATGTGTCCCTGATAATTACACCGGCAAGAGGTTTATCCAGCTGCAAGTGACCCTGATAATTACACCAGCAAGAGGTGCATCCAGCTGCATGTATCCCTGATAATTACTCCGGCAAGAGGAGCTTCCACCTACACTTGTCCCTGATAATTACTCCACCCTGATAATTACACCGGCCAGAGGTGCATCCAGCTGCATGTGTCCTTGATAATTACACTGGCAAGAATTGCATCCAGCTGCACGTGTCCCTGATAATGACTCCGGCAAGAGGTGCATCCAGCTGCAAGTGTCCCTGATAATTACTCTGGTAAGAGGTGCATCCAGCTGCAAGTGAACATTATAATTACAACGGCCAGAGTTGCATCCAGCTGCACGTGTCCCTGATAATTACTCCGGTAAGAGGTGCATCTAGCTGCATGTGTCCCTGATAATTACACTGGCAGGAGGTGCATCCAGCTGCACGTGACCCTGATAATTACATCAGCCAGAGGTGCATCCAGTTGCATGTGTCCCTGATAATTACTCTGGATAAGAGGTGCATCCAACTTCAAGTATCGCTGATAATTACACTGGCAAGAGTTGCATGAAGCTGTATGTGTCCATGATAATTACACTGGCAAGAGGTGCATCCAGCTCCACGTGTCCCTGATAATTAAAAAGACAAGAGGTGCATCAATCTGCACGTGTTCCTGATAATTACTCTGGCAAGAGGTGCATCCAGCTGCACGTGTCCCTGATCATTACTATGGTAAGAGGTGCATCCAGCTGCAGGTGACCCTGATAATTACACTGGCCAGAGGTGCATCCAGCTGCAAGTGAACCTTATAATTACAGCGGCAAGAGTTACATCCAGCTGCAAGTGACCCTGATAATTACTCCGGCAAGAGGTGCATCCAGCTGCATGTGTCCCTGATAATTATTCCGGCAAGAGATGCATCCAGCTGTACGTGTCCCTGATAATTACAGTGGCAAGAGGTGCATCCAGCTCCACGTTTCCCTGATAATGACTCCGGCAAGAGGTGCATCCAGCTGCAAGTGTCCCTGATAATTACTCTGGCAAGAGGTGCATCCACTGCAGGTGATCCTGATAATTACACCAGACAGAGGTGCATCCAGCTGCAAGTGACCCTGATAATTACTCCGGCAAGAGGTGTATCCAGCTGCACGTGTCCCTGATAATTACAAAGACAAGAGGTGCATCCAGCTGCACATGTCCCTGATAATTACTCCGGCAAGAGGTGCATCCAGCTGCACGTGACCCTGATAATTACATCAGCCAGAGGTGCGTCCAGCTGCATGTGTCCCTGATAATTACTCTGGATAAGAGGTGCATCAAACTACAAGTATCGCTGATAATTACACTGGCAAGAGTTGCATCCAGCTGTATGTGTCCATGATAATTACACTGGCAAGAGGTACATCCAGCTCCACGTGTCCCTGATAATTAAAAAGACAAGAGCTGCATCCATCTCCACGTGTCCCTGATAATTACTCTGGCAAGAGGTGCATCCAGCTGCACGTGTCCCTGATCATTACTATGGTAAGAGGTGCATCCAGCTGCAGGTGACCCTGATCATTACCCTGGCCAGAGGTGCATCCAGCTTCAAGTGAACCTTATAATTACAGCGGCAAGAGTTACATCCAGCTGCAAGTGACCCTGATAATTACTCCGGCAAGAGGTGCATCCAGCTGCATGTGTCCCTGATAATTATTCCGGCAAGAGATGCATCCAGCTGTACGTGTCCCTGATAATTACTCGGCAAGAGGTGCATCCAGCTGCATGTGTCCCTGATAATTACTCCGGCAAGAGGAGCATCCAGCTCCACGTGTCCCTGATAATTACTCCACCCTGATAATTACACCGGCCAGAGGTGCATCCAGCTGCAAGTGTCCCTGATAATTACACTGGCAAGAGGTGAATCCAGCTGCACGTGTCCCTGATAATTATACCGGCAAGAGTTCATCCAGCTGCAAGTGAACCTGATAATTACACCAGCAAGAGGTGCATCCAGCTGCATGTGTCCCAGATAATTACAGTGGCATGAGGTGCATCCAGCTGCAGGTGACCCTGATAATTACATCAGCCAGAGGTGCATCCAGCTGCATGTGTCCCTGATAATTACTCTGGCAAGAGGTGCATCCAACTTCAAGTATTGCTGATAATTACATTGGCAAGCGTTGTATCCAGCTGTATGTGTCCATGATAATTACACTGGCAAGAGGTGCATCCAGCTGCACGTATCCCTGATAAGTACTCTGGCAAGAGGTGTATCCAGCTGCACGTGTCCCTGATAATTACTCCGGCAAGAGGAACATCCAGCTACACGTGTCCCAGATAATTACTCTGGCAAGAATTACATCCAGCTGCAAGTGACCCTGATAATTACACCGGCCAGAGGTGCATCCAGCTGCATATGTCCCTGATAATTAATCTGGCAAGATTTGCATCCAGCTGAACGTGTCCCTGATAATTACTCCGGCAAGAGGTGGATCCAGCTGCAAGTGACCCTGATAATTACTCCGGCAAGAGGTGCATCCAGCTGCATTTATCCCTGTTAATTATTCCGGCAAGAGATGCATCCAGCTGTACGTGACCCTGATAATTACTCCGGCAAGAGGTGCATCCAGCTGCATGTATCCCTGATAATTACTCCGGCAAGAGTTGCATCCAGCTGCACATGTCCCTGATAATTACTCCGGCAAGAGGTGCATCCACCTGCATGTGTCCCTGATAATTACTCCGGCAAGAGGAGCATCCAGCTCCACGTGTCCCTGATAATTACTCCACCCTGATAATTACACTGGCCAGAGGAGCATCCAGCTGCATGTGTCCCTGATAATTACACTGGCAAGATTTGCATCCAGCTGAACGTGTCCCTGATAATTACTCTGGCAAGATGTGCATCCAGCTGCAGGTGACCCTGATAATTACATCAGCCAGAGCTGCATCCAGCTGCAAGTGACCCTGATAATTACACCGGCCAGAGGTGCATCCAGCTGCGTGTGTCACTGATAATTAATCTGGCAATATTTGCATCCAGCTCAACGTGTCCCTGATAATTACTCCGGCAAGAGGTGCATCCATCTGCACGTGTCCCTGATAATTACTCTGGCAAGAGGTGCATCCAGCTGCACGTGTCCCTGATCATTACTATGGTAAGAGGTGCATCCAGCTGCAGGTGACCCTGATAATTACAGCGGCAAGAGTTACATCCAGCTGCAAGTGACCCTGAGAATTACTCCGGCAAGAGGTGCATCCAGCTACATGTGTCCCTGATAATTATTCCGGCAAGAGATGCATCCAGCTGCACATGTCCCTGATAATTACTCCGGCAAGAGGTGCATACAGCTACACGTGTCCCTGATAATTATTCCACCCTGATAATTACACCGGGCAGAGGTGCATCCAGCTGCATGTGTCCCTGATAATTACACTGGCAAGATTTGCATCCAGCTGCAGGTGACCCTGATAATTACATCAGCCAGAGGTGCATCCAGCTGCATGTGTCCCTGATAATTACTCTGGCAAGAGATGCATCCAACTTCAAGTATCGCTGATAATTACACTGGCAAGAGTTGTATCCAGCTGTATGTGTCCATGATAATTACACTGGCAAGAGGTGCATCCAGCTGCACGTATCCCTGATAAGTACTCTGGCAAGAGGTGCATCGAGCTGCACGTGTCCCTTATAATTACTCCGGCAAGAGGTGCATCCAGCTGCAAGTGACCCTGATAATTACACTGGCAAGAGGTGAATCCACCTACATGTGTCCCTGATAATTACACCGGCAAGAGGTTTATCCAGCTGCAAGTGACCCTGATAATTACACCAGCAAGAGGTGCATCCAGCTGCATGTGTCCCTGATAATTACTCCGGCAAGAGGAGCTTCCACCTACACTTGTCCCTGATAATTACTCCACCCTGATAATTACACCGGCCAGAGGTGCATCCAGCTGCAAGTGACCCTGATAATTACTCCGGCAAGAGGTGCATCCAGCTGCACGTGTCCCTGATAATTACAAAGACAAGAGGTGCATCCAGCTGCACATGTCCCTGATAATTACTCCGGCAAGAGGTGTATCCAGCTGCAAGTGACCCTGATAATTACACTGGCAAGAGGTGAATCCAGCTGCACGTGTCCCTGATAATTATACCGGCAAGAGTTCATCCAGCTGCAAGTGACCCTGATAATTACACCAGCAAGAGGTGCATCCAGCTGCATGTGTCCCTGATAATTACTCCGGCAAGAGGAGCTTCCACCTACACTTGTCCCTGATAATTACTCCACCCTGATAATTACACCGGCCAGAGGTGCATCCAGCTGCAAGTGACCCTGATAATTACTCCGGCAAGAGGTGCATCCAGCTGCACGTGTCCCTGATAATTACAAAGACAAGAGGTGCATCCAGCTGCACATGTCCCTGATAATTACTCCGGCAAGAGGTGTATCCAGCTGCAAGTGACCCTGATAATTACACTGGCAAGAGGTGAATCCAGCTGCACGTGTCCCTGATAATTATACCGGCAAGAGTTCATCCAGCTGCAAGTGACCCTGATAATTACACCAGCAAGAGGTGCATCCAGCTGCATGTGTCCCAGATAATTACAGTGGCAAGAGGTGCATCCAGCTGCAGGTGACCCTGATAATTACATCAGCCAGAGGTGCATCCAGCTGCATGTGTCCCTGATAATTACTCCGGCAAGAGGTGCATCCAGCTGCATTTATCCCTGTTAATTATTCCGGCAAGAGATGCATCCAGCTGTACGTGACCCTGATAATTACTCCGGCAAGAGGTGCATCCAGCTGCATGTATCCCTGATAATTACTCCGGCAAGAGTTGCATCCAGCTGCACATGTCCCTGATAATTACTCCGGCAAGAGGTGCATCCACCTGCATGTGTCCCTGATAATTACTCCGGCAAGAGGAGCATCCAGCTCCACGTGTCCCTGATAATTACTCCACCCTGATAATTACACTGGCCAGAGGAGCATCCAGCTGCATGTGTCCCTGATAATTACACTGGCAAGATTTGCATCCAGCTGAACGTGTCCCTGATAATTACTCTGGCAAGAGGTGCATCCAGCTGCAGGTGACCCTGATAATTACATCAGCCAGAGCTGCATCCAGCTGCAAGTGACCCTGATAATTACTACGGCAAGAGGTGCATCCAGCTGCACGTGTCCCTGATAATTACAAAGACAAGAGGAGTATACAGCTGCACATGTCCCTGATAATTACTCCGGCAAGAGGTGTATCCAGCTGCAAGTGACCCTGATAATTACACTGGCAAGAGGTGAATCCAGCTACACGTGTCCCAGATAATTACTCTGGCAAGAATTACATCCAGCTGCAAGTGACCCTGATAATTACACCGGCCAGAGATGCATCCAGCTGCATGTGTCCCTGATAATTAATCTGGCAAGATTTGCATCCAGCTGAACGTTTCCCTGATAATTACTCCGGCAAGAGGTGGATCCAGCTGCACGTGTCCCTGATAATTACTCCGGCAAGAGGTGCATCCAGCTGCATGGGTCCGTGATAATTACTCTGGCAAGAGGTGCATCCAGCTGCAAGTGACCCTGATAATTACACCGGCCAGAGGTGCATCCAGCTGCATGTGTCACTGATAATTAATCTGGCAATATTTGCATCCAGCTCAACGTGTCGCTGATAATTACTCCGGCAAGAGGTGCATCCATCTGCACGTGTCCCTGATAATTACTCTGGCAAGAGGTGCATCCAGCTGCACGTGTCCCTGATCATTACTATGGTAAGAGGTGCATCCAGCTGCAGGTGACCCTGATAATTACAGCGGCAAGAGTTACATCCAGCTGCAAGTGACCCTGAGAATTACTCCGGCAAGAGGTGCATCCAGCTACATGTGTCCCTGATAATTATTCCGGCAAGAGATGTATCCAGCTGCACATGTCCCTGATAATTACTCCGGCAAGAGGTGCATACAGCTACACGTGTCCCTGATAATTATTCCACCCTGATAATTACACCGGGCAGAGGTGCATCCAGCTGCATGTGTCCCTGATAATTACACTGGCAAGATTTGCATCCAGCTGCAGGTGACCCTGATAATTACATCAGCCAGAGGTGCATCCAGCTGCATGTGTCCCTGATAATTACTCTGGCAAGAGATGCATCCAACTTCAAGTATCGCTGATAATTACACTGGCAAGAGTTGTATCCAGCTGTATGTGTCCATGATAATTACACTGGCAAGAGGTGCATCCAGCTGCACGTATCCCTGATAAGTACTCTGGCAAGAGGTGCATCGAGCTGCACGTGTCCCTGATAATTACTCCGGCAAGAGGTGCATCCAGCTGCAAGTGACCCTGATAATTACACTGGCAAGAGGTGAATCCACCTACATGTGTCCCTGATAATTACACCGGCAAGAGGTTTATCCAGCTGCAAGTGACCCTGATAATTACACCAGCAAGAGGTGCATCCAGCTGCATGTATCCCTGATAATTACTCCGGCAAGAGGAGCTTCCACCTACACTTGTCCCTGATAATTACTCCACCCTGATAATTACACCGGCCAGAGGTGCATCCAGCTGCATGTGTCCTTGATAATTACACTGGCAAGAATTGCATCCAGCTGCACGTGTCCCTGATAATGACTCCGGCAAGAGGTGCATCCAGCTGCAAGTGTCCCTGATAATTACTCTGGTAAGAGGTGCATCCAGCTGCAAGTGAACATTATAATTACAACGGCCAGAGTTGCATCCAGCTGCACGTGTCCCTGATAATTACTCCGGTAAGAGGTGCATCTAGCTGCATGTGTCCCTGATAATTACACTGGCAGGAGGTGCATCCAGCTGCACGTGACCCTGATAATTACATCAGCCAGAGGTGCATCCAGTTGCATGTGTCCCTGATAATTACTCTGGATAAGAGGTGCATCCAACTTCAAGTATCGCTGATAATTACACTGGCAAGAGTTGCATGAAGCTGTATGTGTCCATGATAATTACACTGGCAAGAGGTGCATCCAGCTCCACGTGTCCCTGATAATTAAAAAGACAAGAGGTGCATCAATCTGCACGTGTTCCTGATAATTACTCTGGCAAGAGGTGCATCCAGCTGCACGTGTCCCTGATCATTACTATGGTAAGAGGTGCATCCAGCTGCAGGTGACCCTGATAATTACACTGGCCAGAGGTGCATCCAGCTGCAAGTGAACCTTATAATTACAGCGGCAAGAGTTACATCCAGCTGCAAGTGACCCTGATAATTACTCCGGCAAGAGGTGCATCCAGCTGCATGTGTCCCTGATAATTATTCCGGCAAGAGATGCATCCAGCTGTACGTGTCCCTGATAATTACAGTGGCAAGAGGTGCATCCAGCTCCACGTTTCCCTGATAATTACTCTGGCAAGAGGTGCATCCACTGCAGGTGATCCTGATAATTACACCAGACAGAGGTGCATCCAGCTGCAAGTGACCCTGATAATTACTCCGGCAAGAGGTGCATCCAGCTGCACGTGTCCCTGATAATTACAAAGACAAGAGGTGCATCCAGCTGCACATGTCCCTGATAATTACTCCGGCAAGAGGTGCATCCAGCTGCACGTGACCCTGATAATTACATCAGCCAGAGGAGCGTCCAGCTGCATGTGTCCCTGATAATTACTCTGGATAAGAGGTGCATCAAACTACAAGTATCGCTGATAATTACACTGGCAAGAGTTGCATCCAGCTGTATGTGTCCATGATAATTACACTGGCAAGAGGTACATCCAGCTCCACGTGTCCCTGATAATTAAAAAGACAAGAGCTGCATCCATCTCCACGTGTCCCTGATAATTACTCTGGCAAGAGGTGCATCCAGCTGCACGTGTCCCTGATCATTACTATGGTAAGAGGTGCATCCAGCTGCAGGTGACCCTGATCATTACCCTGGCCAGAGGTGCATCCAGCTTCAAGTGAACCTTATAATTACAGCGGCAAGAGTTACATCCAGCTGCAAGTGACCCTGATAATTACTCCGGCAAGAGGTGCATCCAGCTGCATGTGTCCCTGATAATTATTCCGGCAAGAGATGCATCCAGCTGTACGTGTCCCTGATAATTACTCGGCAAGAGGTGCATCCAGCTGCATGTGTCCCTGATAATTACTCCGGCAAGAGGAGCATCCAGCTACACGTGTCCCTGATAATTATTCCACCCTGATAATTACACCGGCCAGAGGTGCATCCAGCTGCAAGTGTCCCTGATAATTACACTGGCAAGAGGTGAATCCAGCTGCACGTGTCCCTGATAATTATACCGGCAAGAGTTCATCCAGCTGCAAGTGAACCTGATAATTACACCAGCAAGAGGTGCATCCAGCTGCATGTGTCCCAGATAATTACAGTGGCATGAGGTGCATCCAGCTGCAGGTGAACCTGATAATTACATCAGCCAGAGGTGCATCCAGCTGCATGTGTCCCTGATAATTACTCTGGCAAGAGGTGCATCCAACTTCAAGTATTGCTGATAATTACATTGGCAAGCGTTGTATCCAGCTGTATGTGTCCATGATAATTACACTGGCAAGAGGTGCATCCAGCTGCACGTATCCCTGATAAGTACTCTGGCAAGAGGTGTATCCAGCTGCACGTGTCCCTGATAATTACTCCGGCAAGAGGAACATCCAGCTACACGTGTCCCAGATAATTACTCTGGCAAGAATTACATCCAGCTGCAAGTGACCCTGATAATTACACCGGCCAGAGGTGCATCCAGCTGCATATGTCCCTGATAATTAATCTGGCAAGATTTGCATCCAGCTGAACGTGTCCCTGATAATTACTCCGGCAAGAGGTGGATCCAGCTGCAAGTGACCCTGATAATTACTCCGGCAAGAGGTGCATCCAGCTGCATTTATCCCTGTTAATTATTCCGGCAAGAGATGCATCCAGCTGTACGTGACCCTGATAATTACTCCGGCAAGAGGTGCATCCAGCTGCATGTATCCCTGATAATTACTCCGGCAAGAGTTGCATCCAGCTGCACATGTCCCTGATAATTACTCCGGCAAGAGGTGCATCCACCTGCATGTGTCCCTGATAATTACTCCGGCAAGAGGAGCATCCAGCTCCACGTGTCCCTGATAATTACTCCACCCTGATAATTACACTGGCCAGAGGAGCATCCAGCTGCATGTGTCCCTGATAATTACACTGGCAAGATTTGCATCCAGCTGAACGTGTCCCTGATAATTACTCTGGCAAGATGTGCATCCAGCTGCAGGTGACCCTGATAATTACATCAGCCAGAGCTGCATCCAGCTGCAAGTGACCCTGATAATTACTACGGCAAGAGGTGCATCCAGCTGCACGTGTCCCTGATAATTACAAAGACAAGAGGTGTATACAGCTGCACATGTCCCTGATAATTACTCCGGCAAGAGGTGTATCCAGCTGCAAGTGACCCTGATAATTACACTGGCAAGAGGTGAATCCAGCTACACGTGTCCCAGATAATTACTCTGGCAAGAATTACATCCAGCTGCAAGTGACCCTGATAATTACACCGGCCAGAGATGCATCCAGCTGCATGTGTCCCTGATAATTAATCTGGCAAGATTTGCATCCAGCTGAACGTTTCCCTGATAATTACTCCGGCAAGAGGTCGATCCAGCTGCACGTGTCCCTGATAATTACTCCGGCAAGAGGTGCATCCAGCTGCATGGGTCCGTGATGATTACTCTGGCAAGAGGTGCATCCAGCTGCAAGTGACCCTGATAATTACACCGGCCAGAGGTGCATCCAGCTGCATGTGTCACTGATAATTAATCTGGCAATATTTGCATCCAGCTCAACGTGTCCCTGATAATTACTCCGGCAAGAGGTGCATCCATCTGCACGTGTCCCTGATAATTACTCTGGCAAGAGGTGCATCCAGCTGCACGTGTCCCTGATCATTACTTTGGTAAGAGGTGCATCCAGCTGCAGGTGACCCTGATAATTACAGCGGCAAGAGTTACATCCAGCTGCAAGTGACCCTGAGAATTACTCCGGCAAGAGGTGCATCCAGCTACATGTGTCCCTGATAATTATTCCGGCAAGAGATGCATCCAGCTGCACATGTCCCTGATAATTACTCCGGCAAGAGGTGCATACAGCTACACGTGTCCCTGATAATTATTCCACCCTGATAATTACACCGGGCAGAGGTGCATCCAGCTGCATGTGTCCCTGATAATTACACTGGCAAGATTTGCATCCAGCTGCAGGTGACCCTGATAATTACATCAGCCAGAGGTGCATCCAGCTGCATGTGTCCCTGATAATTACTCTGGCAAGAGATGCATCCAACTTCAAGTATCGCTGATAATTACACTGGCAAGAGTTGTATCCAGCTGTATGTGTCCATGATAATTACACTGGCAAGAGGTGCATCCAGCTGCACGTATCCCTGATAAGTACTCTGGCAAGAGGTGCATCGAGCTGCACGTGTCCCTTATAATTACTCCGGCAAGAGGTGCATCCAGCTGCAAGTGACCCTGATAATTACACTGGCAAGAGGTGAATCCACCTACATGTGTCCCTGATAATTACACCGGCAAGAGGTTTATCCAGCTGCAAGTGACCCTGATAATTACACCAGCAAGAGGTGCATCCAGCTGCATGTGTCCCTGATAATTACTCCGGCAAGAGGAGCTTCCACCTACACTTGTCCCTGATAATTACTCCACCCTGATAATTACACCGGCCAGAGGTGCATCCAGCTGCAAGTGACCCTGATAATTACTCCGGCAAGAGGTGCATCCAGCTGCACGTGTCCCTGATAATTACAAAGACAAGAGGTGCATCCAGCTGCACATGTCCCTGATAATTACTCCGGCAAGAGGTGTATCCAGCTGCAAGTGACCCTGATAATTACACTGGCAAGAGGTGAATCCAGCTGCACGTGTCCCTGATAATTATACCGGCAAGAGTTCATCCAGCTGCAAGTGACCCTGATAATTACACCAGCAAGAGGTGCATCCAGCTGCATGTGTCCCAGATAATTACAGTGGCAAGAGGTGCATCCAGCTGCAGGTGACCCTGATAATTACATCAGCCAGAGGTGCATCCAGCTGCATGTGTCCCTGATAATTACTCTGGCAAGAGGTGCATCCAACTTCAAGTATTGCTGATAATTACATTGGCAAGCGTTGTATCCAGCTGTATGTGTCCATGATAATTACACTGGCAAGAGGTGCATCCAGCTGCACGTATCCCTGATAAGTACTCTGGCAAGAGGTGTATCCAGCTGCACGTGTCCCTGATAATTACATCAGCCAGAGGTGCATCCAGCTGCATGTGTCCCTGATAATTACTCTGGCAAGAGATGCATCCAACTTCAAGTATCGCTGATAATTACACTGGCAAGAGTTGTATCCAGCTGTATGTGTCCATGATAATTACACTGGCAAGAGGTGCATCCAGCTGCACGTATCCCTGATAAGTACTCTGGCAAGAGGTGCATCGAGCTGCACGTGTCCCTTATAATTACTCCGGCAAGAGGTGCATCCAGCTGCAAGTGACCCTGATAATTACACTGGCAAGAGGTGAATCCACCTACATGTGTCCCTGATAATTACACCGGCAAGAGGTTTATCCAGCTGCAAGTGACCCTGATAATTACACCAGCAAGAGGTGCATCCAGCTGCATGTGTCCCTGATAATTACTCCGGCAAGAGGAGCTTCCACCTACACTTGTCCCTGATAATTACTCCACCCTGATAATTACACCGGCCAGAGGTGCATCCAGCTGCAAGTGACCCTGATAATTACTCCGGCAAGAGGTGCATCCAGCTGCACGTGTCCCTGATAATTACAAAGACAAGAGGTGCATCCAGCTGCACATGTCCCTGATAATTACTCCGGCAAGAGGTGTATCCAGCTGCAAGTGACCCTGATAATTACACTGGCAAGAGGTGAATCCAGCTGCACGTGTCCCTGATAATTATACCGGCAAGAGTTCATCCAGCTGCAAGTGACCCTGATAATTACACCAGCAAGAGGTGCATCCAGCTGCATGTGTCCCAGATAATTACAGTGGCAAGAGGTGCATCCAGCTGCAGGTGACCCTGATAATTACATCAGCCAGAGGTGCATCCAGCTGCATGTGTCCCTGATAATTACTCTGGCAAGAGGTGCATCCAACTTCAAGTATTGCTGATAATTACATTGGCAAGCGTTGTATCCAGCTGTATGTGTCCATGATAATTACACTGGCAAGAGGTGCATCCAGCTGCACGTATCCCTGATAAGTACTCTGGCAAGAGGTGTATCCAGCTGCACGTGTCCCTGATAATTACTCCGGCAAGAGGAACATCCAGCTACACGTGTCCCAGATAATTACTCTGGCAAGAATTACATCCAGCTGCAAGTGACCCTGATAATTACACCGGCCAGAGGTGCATCCAGCTGCATGTGTCCCTGATAATTAATCTGGCAAGATTTGCATCCAGCTGAACGTGTCCCTGATAATTACTCCGGCAAGAGGTGGATCCAGCTGCAAGTGACCCTGATAATTACTCCGGCAAGAGGTGCATCCAGCTGCATTTATCCCTGTTAATTATTCCGGCAAGAGATGCATCCAGCTGTACGTGACCCTGATAATTACTCCGGCAAGAGGTGCATCCAGCTGCATGTATCCTTGATAATTACTCCGGCAAGAGTTGCATCCAGCTGCACATGTCCCTGATAATTACTCCGGCAAGAGGTGCATCCACCTGCATGTGTCCCTGATAATTACTCCGGCAAGAGGAGCATCCAGCTCCACGTGTCCCTGATAATTACTCCACCCTGATAATTACACTGGCCAGAGGAGCATCCAGCTGCATGTGTCCCTGATAATTACACTGGCAAGATTTGCATCCAGCTGAACGTGTCCCTGATAATTACTCTGGCAAGAGGTGCATCCAGCTGCAGGTGACCCTGATAATTACATCAGCCAGAGCTGCATCCAGCTGCAAGTGACCCTGATAATTACTACGGCAAGAGGTGCATCCAGCTGCACGTGTCCCTGATAATTACAAAGACAAGAGGTGTATACAGCTGCACATGTCCCTGATAATTACTCCGGCAAGAGGTGTATCCAGCTGCAAGTGACCCTGATAATTACACTGGCAAGAGGTGAATCCAGCTACACGTGTCCCAGATAATTACTCTGGCAAGAATTACATCCAGCTGCAAGTGACCCTGATAATTACACCGGCCAGAGATGCATCCAGCTGCATGTGTCCCTGATAATTAATCTGGCAAGATTTGCATCCAGCTGAACGTTTCCCTGATAATTACTCCGGCAAGAGGTGGATCCAGCTGCACGTGTCCCTGATAATTACTCCGGCAAGAGGTGCATCCAGCTGCATGGGTCCGTGATAATTACTCTGGCAAGAGGTGCATCCAGCTGCAAGTGACCCTGATAATTACACCGGCCAGAGGTGCATCCAGCTGCATGTGTCACTGATAATTAATCTGGCAATATTTGCATCCAGCTCAACGTGTCCCTGATAATTACTCCGGCAAGAGGTGCATCCATCTGCACGTGTCCCTGATAATTACTCTGGCAAGAGGTGCATCCAGCTGCACGTGTCCCTGATCATTACTATGGTAAGAGGTGCATCCAGCTGCAGGTGACCCTGATAATTACAGCGGCAAGAGTTACATCCAGCTGCAAGTGACCCTGAGAATTACTCCGGCAAGAGGTGCATCCAGCTACATGTGTCCCTGATAATTATTCCGGCAAGAGATGCATCCAGCTGCACATGTCCCTGATAATAACTCCGGCAAGAGGTGCATCCAGCTGCACGTGTCCCTGATCATTACTATGGTAAGAGGTGCATCCAGCTGCAGGTGACCCTGATAATTACAGCGGCAAGAGTTACATCCAGCTGCAAGTGACCCTGAGAATTACTCCGGCAAGAGGTGCATCCAGCTACACGTGTCCCTGATAATTATTCCACCCTGATAATTACACCGGGCAGAGGTGCATCCAGCTGCATGTGTCCCTGATAATTACACTGGCAAGATTTGCATCCAGCTGCAGGTGACCCTGATAATTACATCAGCCAGAGGTGCATCCAGCTGCATGTGTCCCTGATAATTACTCTGGCAAGAGATGCATCCAACTTCAAGTATCGCTGATAATTACACTGGCAAGAGTTGTATCCAGCTGTATGTGTCCATGATAATTACACTGGCAAGAGGTGCATCCAGCTGCACGTATCCCTGATAAGTACTCTGGCAAGAGGTGCATCGAGCTGCACGTGTCCCTGATAATTACTCCGGCAAGAGGTGCATCCAGCTGCAAGTGACCCTGATAATTACACTGGCAAGAGGTGAATCCACCTACATGTGTCCCTGATAATTACACCGGCAAGAGGTTTATCCAGCTGCAAGTGACCCTGATAATTACACCAGCAAGAGGTGCATCCAGCTGCATGTATCCCTGATAATTACTCCGGCAAGAGGAGCTTCCACCTACACTTGTCCCTGATAATTACTCCACCCTGATAATTACACCGGCCAGAGGTGCATCCAGCTGCATGTGTCCTTGATAATTACACTGGCAAGAATTGCATCCAGCTGCACGTGTCCCTGATAATGACTCCGGCAAGAGGTGCATCCAGCTGCAAGTGTCCCTGATAATTACTCTGGTAAGAGGTGCATCCAGCTGCAAGTGAACATTATAATTACACCGGCCAGAGTTGCATCCAGCTGCACGTGTCCCTGATAATTACTCCGGTAAGAGGTGCATCTAGCTGCATGTGTCCCTGATAATTACACTGGCAAGAGGTGCATCCAGCTGCACGTGACCCTGATAATTACATCAGCCAGAGGTGCATCCAGTTGCATGTGTCCCTGATAATTACTCTGGATAAGAGGTGCATCCAACTTCAAGTATCGCTGATAATTACACTGGCAAGAGTTGCATGAAGCTGTATGTGTCCATGATAATTACACTGGCAAGAGGTGCATCCAGCTCCACGTGTCCCTGATAATTAAAAAGACAAGAGGTGCATCAATCTGCACGTGTTCCTGATAATTACTCTGGCAAGAGGTGCATCCAGCTGCACGTGTCCCTGATCATTACTATGGTAAGAGGTGCATCCAGCTGCAGGTGACCCTGATAATTACACTGGCCAGAGGTGCATCCAGCTGCAAGTGAACCTTATAATTACAGCGGCAAGAGTTACATCCAGCTGCAAGTGACCCTGATAATTACTCCGGCAAGAGGTGCATCCAGCTGCATGTGTCCCTGATAATTATTCCGGCAAGAGATGCATCCAGCTGTACGTGTCCCTGATAATTACAGTGGCAAGAGGTGCATCCAGCTCCACGTTTCCCTGATAATGACTCCGGCAAGAGGTGCATCCAGCTGCAAGTGTCCCTGATAATTACTCTGGCAAGAGGTGCATCCACTGCAGGTGATCCTGATAATTACACCAGACAGAGGTGCATCCAGCTGCAAGTGACCCTGATAATTACTCCGGCAAGAGGTGCATCCAGCTGCACGTGTCCCTGATAATTACAAAGACAAGAGGTGCATCCAGCTGCACATGTCCCTGATAATTACTCCGGCAAGAGGTGCATCCAGCTGCACGTGACCCTGATAATTACATCAGCCAGAGGTGCGTCCAGCTGCATGTGTCCCTGATAATTACTCTGGATAAGAGGTGCATCAAACTACAAGTATCGCTGATAATTACACTGGCAAGAGTTGTATCCAGCTGTATGTGTCCATGATAATTACACTGGCAAGAGGTACATCCAGCTCCACGTGTCCCTGATAATTAAAAAGACAAGAGCTGCATCCATCTCCACGTGTCCCTGATAATTACTCTGGCAAGAGGTGCATCCAGCTGCACGTGTCCCTGATCATTACTATGGTAAGAGGTGCATCCAGCTGCATGTGTCCCTGATAATTACACTGGCAAGATTTGCATCCAGCTGCAGGTGACCCTGATAATTACATCAGCCAGAGGTGCATCCAGCTGCATGTGTCCCTGATAATTACTTTGGCAAGAGATGCATCCAACTTCAAGTATCGCTGATAATTACACTGGCAAGAGTTGTATCCAGCTGTATGTGTCCATGATAATTACACTGGCAAGAGGTGCATCCAGCTGCACGTATCCCTGATAAGTACTCTGGCAAGAGGTGCATCGAGCTGCACGTGTCCCTTATAATTACTCCGGCAAGAGGTGCATCCAGCTGCAAGTGACCCTGATAATTACACTGGCAAGAGGTGAATCCACCTACATGTGTCCCTGATAATTACACCGGCAAGAGGTTTATCCAGCTGCAAGTGACCCTGATAATTACACCAGCAAGAGGTGCATCCAGCTGCATGTGTCCCTGATAATTACTCCGGCAAGAGGAGCTTCCACCTACACTTGTCCCTGATAATTACTCCACCCTGATAATTACACCGGCCAGAGGTGCATCCAGCTGCAAGTGACCCTGATAATTACTCCGGCAAGAGGTGCATCCAGCTGCACGTGTCCCTGATAATTACAAAGACAAGAGGTGCATCCAGCTGCACATGTCCCTGATAATTACTCCGGCAAGAGGTGTATCCAGCTGCAAGTGACCCTGATAATTACACTGGCAAGAGGTGAATCCAGCTGCACGTGTCCCTGATAATTATACCGGCAAGAGTTCATCCAGCTGCAAGTGTCCCTGATAATTACACCAGCAAGAGGTGCATCCAGCTGCATGTGTCCCAGATAATTACAGTGGCAAGAGGTGCATCCAGCTGCAGGTGACCCTGATAATTACATCAGCCAGAGGTGCATCCAGCTGCATGTGTCCCTGATAATTACTCTGGCAAGAGGTGCATCCAACTTCAAGTATTGCTGATAATTACATTGGCAAGCGTTGTATCCAGCTGTATGTGTCCATGATAATTACACTGGCAAGAGGTGCATCCAGCTGCACGTATCCCTGATAAGTACTCTGGCAAGAGGTGTATCCAGCTGCACGTGTCCCTGATAATTACTCCGGCAAGAAGAACATCCAGCTACACGTGTCCCAGATAATTACTCTGGCAAGAATTACATCCAGCTGCAAGTGACCCTGATAATTACACCGGCCAGAGGTGCATCCAGCTGCATGTGTCCCTGATAATTAATCTGGCAAGATTTGCATCCAGCTGAACGTGTCCCTGATAATTACTCCGGCAAGAGGTGGATCCAGCTGCAAGTGACCCTGATAATTACTCCGGCAAGAGGTGCATCCAGCTGCATTTATCCCTGTTAATTATTCCGGCAAGAGATGCATCCAGCTGTACGTGACCCTGATAATTACTCCGGCAAGAGGTGCATCCAGCTGCATGTATCCCTGATAATTACTCCGGCAAGAGTTGCATCCAGCTGCACATGTCCCTGATAATTACTCCGGCAAGAGGTGCATCCACCTGCATGTGTCCCTGATAATTACTCCGGCAAGAGGAGCATCCAGCTCCACGTGTCCCTGATAATTAATCCACCCTGATAATTACACTGGCCAGAGGAGCATCCAGCTGCATGTGTCCCTGATAATTACACTGGCAAGATTTGCATCCAGCTGAACGTGTCCCTGATAATTACTCTGGCAAGAGGTGCATCCAGCTGCAGGTGACCCTGATAATTACATCAGCCAGAACTGCATCCAGCTGCAAGTGACCCTGATAATTACTACGGCAAGAGGTGCATCCAGCTGCACGTGTCCCTGATAATTACAAAGACAAGAGGTGTATACAGCTGCACATGTCCCTGATAATTACTCCGGCAAGAGGTGTATCCAGCTGCAAGTGACCCTGATAATTACACTGGCAAGAGGTGAATCCAGCTACACGTGTCCCAGATAATTACTCTGGCAAGAATTACATCCAGCTGCAAGTGACCCTGATAATTACACCGGCCAGAGATGCATCCAGCTGCATGTGTCCCTGATAATTAATCTGGCAAGATTTGCATCCAGCTGAACGTTTCCCTGATAATTACTCCGGCAAGAGGTGGATCCAGCTGCACGTGTCCCTGATAATTACTCCGGCAAGAGGTGCATCCAGCTGCATGGGTCCGTGATAATTACTCTGGCAAGAGGTGCATCCAGCTGCAAGTGACCCTGATAATTACACCGGCCAGAGGTGCATCCAGCTGCATGTGTCACTGATAATTAATCTGGCAATATTTGCATCCAGCTCAACGTGTCCCTGATAATTACTCCGGCAAGAGGTGCATCCATCTGCACGTGTCCCTGATAATTACTCTGGCAAGAGGTGCATCCAGCTGCACGTGTCCCTGATCATTACTATGGTAAGAGGTGCATCCAGCTGCAGGTGACCCTGATAATTACAGCGGCAAGAGTTACATCCAGCTGCAAGTGACCCTGAGAATTACTCCGGCAAGAGGTGCATCCAGCTACATGTGTCCCTGATAATTATTCCGGCAAGAGATGCATCCAGCTGCACATGTCCCTGATAATTACTCCGGCAAGAGGTGCATACAGCTACACGTGTCCCTGATAATTATTCCACCCTGATAATTACACCGGGCAGAGGTGCATCCAGCTGCATGTGTCCCTGATAATTACACTGGCAAGATTTGCATCCAGCTGCAGGTGACCCTGATAATTACATCAGCCAGAGGTGCATCCAGCTGCATGTGTCCCTGATAATTACTCTGGCAAGAGATGCATCCAACTTCAAGTATCGCTGATAATTACACTGGCAAGAGTTGTATCCAGCTGTATGTGTCCATGATAATTACACTGGCAAGAGGTGCATCCAGCTGCACGTATCCCTGATAAGTACTCTGGCAAGAGGTGCATCGAGCTGCACGTGTCCCTGATAATTACTCCGGCAAGAGGTGCATCCAGCTGCAAGTGACCCTGATAATTACACTGGCAAGAGGTGAATCCATCTACATGTGTCCCTGATAATTACACCGGCAAGAGGTTTATCCAGCTGCAAGTGACCCTGATAATTACACCAGCAAGAGGTGCATCCAGCTGCATGTATCCCTGATAATTACTCCGGCAAGAGGAGCTTCCACCTACACTTGTCCCTGATAATTACTCCACCCTGATAATTACACCGGCCAGAGGTGCATCCAGCTGCATGTGTCCTTGATAATTACACTGGCAAGAATTGCATCCAGCTGCACGTGTCCCTGATAATGACTCCGGCAAGAGGTGCATCCAGCTGCAAGTGTCCCTGATAATTACTCTGGTAAGAGGTGCATCCAGCTGCAAGTGAACATTATAATTACAACGGCCAGAGTTGCATCCAGCTGCACGTGTCCCTGATAATTACTCCGGTAAGAGGTGCATCTAGCTGCATGTGTCCCTGATAATTACACTGGCAAGAGGTGCATCCAGCTGCACGTGACCCTGATAATTACATCAGCCAGAGGTGCATCCAGTTGCATGTGTCCCTGATAATTACTCTGGATAAGAGGTGCATCCAACTTCAAGTATCGCTGATAATTACACTGGCAAGAGTTGCATGAAGCTGTATGTGTCCATGATAATTACACTGGCAAGAGGTGCATCCAGCTCCACGTGTCCCTGATAATTAAAAAGACAAGAGGTGCATCAATCTGCACGTGTTCCTGATAATTACTCTGGCAAGAGGTGCATCCAGCTGCACGTGTCCCTGATCATTACTATGGTAAGAGGTGCATCCAGCTGCAGGTGACCCTGATAATTACACTGGCCAGAGGTGCATCCAGCTGCAAGTGAACCTTATAATTACAGCGGCAAGAGTTACATCCAGCTGCAAGTGACCCTGATAATTACTCCGGCAAGAGGTGCATCCAGCTGCATGTGTCCCTGATAATTATTCCGGCAAGAGATGCATCCAGCTGTACGTGTCCCTGATAATTACAGTGGCAAGAGGTGCATCCAGCTCCACGTTTCCCTGATAATGACTCCGGCAAGAGGTGCATCCAGCTGCAAGTGTCCCTGATAATTACTCTGGCAAGAGGTGCATCCACTGCAGGTGATCCTGATAATTACACCAGACAGAGGTGCATCCAGCAGCAAGTGACCCTGATAATTACTCCGGCAAGATGTGCATCCAGCTGCACGTGTCCCTGATAATTACAAAGACAAGAGGTGCATCCAGCTGCACATGTCCCTGATAATTACTCCGGCAAGAGGTGCATCCAGCTGCACGTGACCCTGATAATTACATCAGCCAGAGGTGCGTCCAGCTGCATGTGTCCCTGATAATTACTCTGGATAAGAGGTGCATCAAACTACAAGTATCGCTGATAATTACACTGGCAAGAGTTGCATCCAGCTGTATGTGTCCATGATAATTACACTGGCAAGAGGTACATCCAGCTCCACGTGTCCCTGATAATTAAAAAGACAAGAGCTGCATCCATCTCCACGTGTCCCTGATAATTACTCTGGCAAGAGGTGCATCCAGCTGCACGTGTCCCTGATCATTACTATGGTAAGAGGTGCATCCAGCTGCAGGTGACCCTGATCATTACCCTGGCCAGAGGTGCATCCAGCTTCAAGTGAACCTTATAATTACAGCGGCAAGAGTTACATCCAGCTGCAAGTGACCCTGATAATTACTCCGGCAAGAGGTGCATCCAGCTGCATGTGTCCCTGATAATTATTCCGGCAAGAGATGCATCCAGCTGTACGTGTCCCTGATAATTACTCGGCAAGAGGTGCATCCAGCTGCATGTGTCCCTGATAATTACTCCGGCAAGAGGAGCATCCAGCTACACGTGTCCCTGATAATTACTCCACCCTGATAATTACACCGGCCAGAGGTGCATCCAGCTGCAAGTGTCCCTGATAATTACACTGGCAAGAGGTGAATCCAGCTGCACGTGTCCCTGATAATTATACCGGCAAGAGTTCATCCAGCTGCAAGTGACCCTGATAATTACACCAGCAAGAGGTGCATCCAGCTGCATGTGTCCCAGATAATTACAGTGGCATGAGGTGCATCCAGCTGCAGGTGACCCTGATAATTACATCAGCCAGAGGTGCATCCAGCTGCATGTGTCCCTGATAATTACTCTGGCAAGAGGTGCATCCAACTTCAAGTATTGCTGATAATTACATTGGCAAGCGTTGTATCCAGCTGTATGTGTCCATGATAATTACACTGGCAAGAGGTGCATCCAGCTGCACGTATCCCTGATAAGTACTCTGGCAAGAGGTGTATCCAGCTGCACGTGTCCCTGATAATTACTCCGGCAAGAGGAACATCCAGCTACACGTGTCCCAGATAATTACTCTGGCAAGAATTACATCCAGCTGCAAGTGACCCTGATAATTACACCGGCCAGAGGTGCATCCAGCTGCATGTGTCCCTGATAATTAATCTGGCAAGATTTGCATCCAGCTGAACGTGTCCCTGATAATTACTCCGGCAAGAGGTGGATCCAGCTGCAAGTGACCCTGATAATTACTCCGGCAAGAGGTGCATCCAGCTGCATTTATCCCTGTTAATTATTCCGGCAAGAGATGCATCCAGCTGTACGTGACCCTGATAATTACTCCGGCAAGAGGCGCATCCAGCTGCATGTATCCCTGATAATTACTCCGGCAAGAGTTGCATCCAGCTGCACATGTCCCTGATAATTACTCCGGCAAGAGGTGCATCCACCTGCATGTGTCCCTGATAATTACTCCGGCAAGAGGAGCATCCAGCTCCACGTGTCCCTGATAATTACTCCACCCTGATAATTACACTGGCCAGAGGAGCATCCAGCTGCATGTGTCCCTGATAATTACACTGGCAAGATTTGCATCCAGCTGAACGTGTCCCTGATAATTACTCTGGCAAGATGTGCATCCAGCTGCAGGTGACCCTGATAATTACATCAGCCAGAGCTGCATCCAGCTGCAAGTGACCCTGATAATTACTACGGCAAGAGGTGCATCCAGCTGCACGTGTCCCTGATAATTACAAAGACAAGAGGTGCATCCAGCTGCATGGGTCCGTGATGATTACTCTGGAAAGAGGTGCATCCAGCTGCAAGTGACCCTGATAATTACACCGGCCAGAGGTGCATCCAGCTGCATGTGTCACTGATAATTAATCTGGCAATATTTGCATCCAGCTCAACGTGTCCCTGATAATTACTCCGGCAAGAGGTGCATCCATCTGCACGTGTCCCTGATAATTACTCTGGCAAGAGGTGCATCCAGCTGCACGTGTCCCTGATCATTACTATGGTAAGAGGTGCATCCAGCTGCAGGTGACCCTGATAATTACAGCGGCAAGAGTTACATCCAGCTGCAAGTGACCCTGAGAATTACTCCGGCAAGAGGTGCATCCAGCTACATGTGTCCCTGATAATTATTCCGGCAAGAGATGCATCCAGCTGCACATGTCCCTGATAATTACTCCGGCAAGAGGTGCATACAGCTACACGTGTCCCTGATAATTATTCCACCCTGATAATTACACCGGGCAGAGGTGCATCCAGCTGCATGTGTCCCTGATAATTACACTGGCAAGATTTGCATCCAGCTGCAGGTGACCCTGATAATTACATCAGCCAGAGGTGCATCCAGCTGCATGTGTCCCTGATAATTACTCTGGCAAGAGATGCATCCAACTTCAAGTATCGCTGATAATTACACTGGCAAGAGTTGTATCCAGCTGTATGTGTCCATGATAATTACACTGGCAAGAGGTGCATCCAGCTGCACGTATCCCTGATAAGTACTCTGGCAAGAGGTGCATCGAGCTGCACGTGTCCCTTATAATTACTCCGGCAAGAGGTGCATCCAGCTGCAAGTGACCCTGATAATTACACTGGCAAGAGGTGAATCCACCTACATGTGTCCCTGATAATTACACCGGCAAGAGGTTTATCCAGCTGCAAGTGACCCTGATAATTACACCAGCAAGAGGTGCATCCAGCTGCATGTGTCCCTGATAATTACTCCGGCAAGAGGAGCTTCCAGCTACACTTGTCCCTGATAATTACTCCACCATGATAATTACACCGGCCAGAGGTGCATCCAGCTGCAAGTGACCCTGATAATTACTCCGGCAAGAGGTGCATCCAGCTGCACGTGTCCCTGATAATTACAAAGACAAGAGGTGCATCCAGCTGCACATGTCCCTGATAATTACTCCGGCAAGAGGTGTATCCAGCTGCAAGTGACCCTGATAATTACACTGGCAAGAGGTGAATCCAGCTGCACGTGTCCCTGATAATTATACCGGCAAGAGTTCATCCAGCTGCAAGTGACCCTGATAATTACACCAGCAAGAGGTGCATCCAGCTGCATGTGTCCCAGATAATTACAGTGGCAAGAGGTGCATCCAGCTGCAGGTGACCCTGATAATTACATCAGCCAGAGGTGCATCCAGCTGCATGTGTCCCTGATAATTACTCTGGCAAGAGGTGCATCCAACTTCAAGTATTGCTGATAATTACATTGGCAAGCGTTGTATCCAGCTGTATGTGTCCATGATAATTACACTGGCAAGAGGTGCATCCAGCTGCACGTATCCCTGATAAGTACTCTGGCAAGAGGTGTATCCAGCTGCACGTGTCCCTGATAATTACATCAGCCAGAGGTGCATCCAGCTGCATGTGTCCCTGATAATTACTCTGGCAAGAGATGCATCCAACTTCAAGTATCGCTGATAATTACACTGGCAAGAGTTGTATCCAGCTGTATGTGTCCATGATAATTACACTGACAAGAGGTGCATCCAGCTGAACGTATCCCTGATAAGTACTCTGGCAAGAGGTGCATCGAGCTGCACGTGTCCCTTATAATTACTCCGGCAAGAGGTGCATCCAGCTGCAAGTGACCCTGATAATTACACTGGCAAGAGGTGAATCCACCTACATGTGTCCCTGATAATTACACCGGCAAGAGGTTTATCCAGCTGCAAGTGACCCTGATAATTACACCAGCAAGAGGTGCATCCAGCTGCATGTGTCCCTGATAATTACTCCGGCAAGAGGAGCTTCCACCTACACTTGTCCCTGATAATTACTCCACCCTGATAATTACACCGGCCAGAGGTGCATCCAGCTGCAAGTGACCCTGATAATTACTCCGGCAAGAGGTGCGTCCAGCTGCACGTGTCCCTGATAATTACAAAGACAAGAGGTGCATCCAGCTGCACATGTCCCTGATAATTACTCCGGCAAGAGGTGTATCCAGCTGCAAGTGACCCTGATAATTACACTGGCAAGAGGTGAATCCAGCTGCACGTGTCCCTGATAATTATACCGGCAAGAGTTCATCCAGCTGCAAGTGACCCTGATAATTACACCAGCAAGAGGTGCATCCAGCTGCATGTGTCCCAGATAATTACAGTGGCAAGAGGTGCATCCAGCTGCAGGTGACCCTGATAATTACATCAGCCAGAGGTGCATCCAGCTGCATGTGTCCCTGATAATTACTCTGGCAAGAGGTGCATCCAACTTCAAGTATTGCTGATAATTACATTGGCAAGCGTTGTATCCAGCTGTATGTGTCCATGATAATTACACTGGCAAGAGGTGCATCCAGCTGCACGTATCCCTGATAAGTACTCTGGCAAGAGGTGTATCCAGCTGCACGTGTCCCTGATAATTACTCCGGCAAGAGGAACATCCAGCTACACGTGTCCCAGATAATTACTCTGGCAAGAATTACATCCAGCTGCAAGTGACCCTGATAATTACACCGGCCAGAGGTGCATCCAGCTGCATGTGTCCCTGATAATTAATCTGGCAAGATTTGCATCCAGCTGAACGTGTCCCTGATAATTACTCCGGCAAGAGGTGGATCCAGCTGCAAGTGACCCTGATAATTACTCCGGCAAGAGGTGCATCCAGCTGCATTTATCCCTGTTAATTATTCCGGCAAGAGATGCATCCAGCTGTACGTGACCCTGATAATTACTCCGGCAAGAGGTGCATCCAGCTGCATGTATCCCTGATAATTACTCCGGCAAGAGTTGCATCCAGCTGCACATGTCCCTGATAATTACTCCGGCAAGAGGTGCATCCACCTGCATGTGTCCCTGATAATTACTCCGGCAAGAGGAGCATCCAGCTCCACGTGTCCCTGATAATTACTCCACCCTGATAATTACACTGGCCAGAGGAGCATCCAGCTGCATGTGTCCCTGATAATTACACTGGCAAGATTTGCATCCAGCTGAACGTGTCCCTGATAATTACTCTGGCAAGAGGTGCATCCAGCTGCAGGTGACCCTGATAATTACATCAGCCAGAGCTGCATCCAGCTGCAAGTGACCCTGATAATTACTACGGCAAGAGGTGCATCCAGCTGCACGTGTCCCTGATAATTACAAAGACAAGAGGTGTATACAGCTGCACATGTCCCTGATAATTACTCCGGCAAGAGGTGTATCCAGCTGCAAGTGACCCTGATAATTACACTGGCAAGAGGTGAATCCAGCTACACGTGTCCCAGATAATTACTCTGGCAAGAATTACATCCAGCTGCAAGTGACCCTGATAATTACACCGGCCAGAGATGCATCCAGCTGCATGTGTCCCTGATAATTAATCTGGCAAGATTTGCATCCAGCTGAACGTTTCCCTGATAATTACTCCGGCAAGAGGTGGATCCAGCTGCACGTGTCCCTGATAATTACTCCGTCAAGAGGTGCATCCAGCTGCATGGGTCCGTGATAATTACTCTGGCAAGAGGTGCATCCAGCTGCAAGTGACCCTGATAATTACACCGGCCAGAGGTGCATCCAGCTGCATGTGTCACTGATAATTAATCTGGCAATATTTGCATCCAGCTCAACGTGTCCCTGATAATTACTCCGGCAAGAGGTGCATCCATCTGCACGTGTCCCTGATAATTACTCTGGCAAGAGGTGCATCCAGCTGCACGTGTCCCTGATCATGACTATGGTAAGAGGTGCATCCAGCTGCAGGTGACCCTGATAATTACAGCGGCAAGAGTTACATCCAGCTGCAAGTGACCCTGAGAATTACTCCGGCAAGAGGTGCATCCAGCTACATGTGTCCCTGATAATTATTCCGGCAAGAGATGCATCCAGCTGCACATGTCCCTGATAATTACTCCGGCAAGAGGTGCATCCAGCTGCACGTGTCCCTGATCATTACTATGGTAAGAGGTGCATCCAGCTGCAGGTGACCCTGATAATTACAGCGGCAAGAGTTACATCCAGCTGCAAGTGACCCTGAGAATTACTCCGGCAAGAGGTGCATCCAGCTACACGTGTCCCTGATAATTATTCCACCCTGATAATTACACCGGGCAGAGGTGCATCCAGCTGCATGTGTCCCTGATAATTACACTGGAAAGATTTGCATCCAGCTGCAGGTGACCCTGATAATTACATCAGCCAGAGGTGCATCCAGCTGCATGTGTCCCTGATAATTACTCTGGCAAGAGATGCATCCAACTTCAAGTATCGCTGATAATTACACTGGCAAGAGTTGTATCCAGCTGTATGTGTCCATGATAATTACACTGGCAAGAGGTGCATCCAGCTGCACGTATCCCTGATAAGTACTCTGGCAAGAGGTGCATCGAGCTGCACGTGTCCCTGATAATTACTCCGGCAAGAGGTGCATCCAGCTGCAAGTGACCCTGATAATTACACTGGCAAGAGGTGAATCCACCTACATGTGTCCCTGATAATTACACCGGCAAGAGGTTTATCCAGCTGCAAGTGACCCTGATAATTACACCAGCAAGAGGTGCATCCAGCTGCATGTATCCCTGATAATTACTCCGGCAAGAGGAGCTTCCACCTACACTTGTCCCTGATAATTACTCCACCCTGATAATTACACCGGCCAGAGGTGCATCCAGCTGCATGTGTCCTTGATAATTACACTGGCAAGAATTGCATCCAGCTGCACGTGTCCCTGATAATGACTCCGGCAAGAGGTGCATCCAGCTGCAAGTGTCCCTGATAATTACTCTGGTAAGAGGTGCATCCAGCTGCAAGTGAACATTATAATTACAACGGCCAGAGTTGCATCCAGCTGCACGTGTCCCTGATAATTACTCCGGTAAGAGTTGCATCTAGCTGCATGTGTCCCTGATAATTACACTGGCAAGAGGTGCATCCAGCTGCACGTGACCCTGATAATTACATCAGCCAGAGGTGCATCCAGTTGCATGTGTCCCTGATAATTACTCTGGATAAGAGGTGCATCCAACTTCAAGTATCGCTGATAATTACACTGGCAAGAGTTGCATGAAGCTGTATGTGTCCATGATAATTACACTGGCAAGAGGTGCATCCAGCTCCACGTGTCCCTGATAATTAAAAAGACAAGAGGTGCATCAATCTGCACGTGTTCCTGATAATTACTCTGGCAAGAGGTGCATCCAGCTGCACGTGTCCCTGATCATTACTATGGTAAGAGGTGCATCCAGCTGCAGGTGACCCTGATAATTACACTGGCCAGAGGTGCATCCAGCTGCAAGTGAACCTTATAATTACAGCGGCAAGAGTTACATCCAGCTGCAAGTGACCCTGATAATTACTCCGGCAAGAGGTGCATCCAGCTGCATGTGTCCCTGATAATTATTCCGGCAAGAGATGCATCCAGCTGTACGTGTCCCTGATAATTACAGTGGCAAGAGGTGCATCCAGCTCCACGTTTCCCTGATAATGACTCCGGCAAGAGGTGCATCCAGCTGCAAGTGTCCCTGATAATTACTCTGGCAAGAGGTGCATCCACTGCAGGTGATCCTGATAATTACACCAGACAGAGGTGCATCCAGCTGCAAGTGACCCTGATAATTACTCCGGCAAGAGGTGCATCCAGCTGCACGTGTCCCTGATAATTACAAAGACAAGAGGTGCATCCAGCTGCACATGTCCCTGATAATTACTCCGGCAAGAGGTGCATCCAGCTGCACGTGACCATGATAATTACATCAGCCAGAGGTGCGTCCAGCTGCATGTGTCCCTGATAATTACTCTGGATAAGAGGTGCATCAAACTACAAGTATCGCTGATAATTACACTGGCAAGAGTTGCATCCAGCTGTATGTGTCCATGATAATTACACTGGCAAGAGGTACATCCAGCTCCACGTGTCCTTGATAATTAAAAAGACAAGAGCTGCATCCATCTCCACGTGTCCCTGATAATTACTCTGGCAAGAGGTGCATCCAGCTGCACGTGTCCCTGATCATTACTATGGTAAGAGGTGCATCCAGCTGCAGGTGACCCTGATCATTACCCTGGCCAGAGGTGCATCCAGCTTCAAGTGAACCTTATAATTACAGCGGCAAGAGTTACATCCAGCTGCAAGTGACCCTGATAATTACTCCGGCAAGAGGTGCATCCAGCTGCAAGTGTCCCTGATAATTACTCTGGCAAGAGGTGCATCCACTGCAGGTGATCCTGATAATTAGACCAGACAGAGGTGCATCCAGCTGCAAGTTACCCTGATAATTACTCCGGCAAGAGGTGCATCCAGCTGCACGTGTCCCTGATAATTACAAAGACAAGAGGTGCATCCAGCTGCACATGTCCCTGATAATTACTCCGGCAAGAGGTGCATCCAGCTGCACGTGACCCTGATAATTACATCAGCCAGAGGTGCGTCCAGCTGCATGTGTCCCTGATAATTACTCTGGATAAGAGGTGCATCAAACTACAAGTATCGCTGATAATTACACTGGCAAGAGTTGCATCCAGCTGTATGTGTCCATGATAATTACACTGGCAAGAGGTACATCCAGCTCCACGTGTCCCTGATAATTAAAAAGACAAGAGCTGCATCCATCTCCACGTGTCCCTGATAATTACTCTGGCAAGAGGTGCATCCAGCTGCACGTGTCCCTGATCATTACTATGGTAAGAGGTGCATCCAGCTGCAGGTGACCCTGATCATTACCCTGGCCAGAGGTGCATCCAGCTTCAAGTGAACCTTATAATTACAGCGGCAAGAGTTACATCCAGCTGCAAGTGACCCTGATAATTACTCCGGCAAGAGGTCCATCCAGCTGCATGTGTCCCTGATAATTATTCCGGCAAGAGATGCATCCAGCTGTACGTGTCCCTGATAATTACTCGGCAAGAGGTGCATCCAGCTGCATGTGTCCCTGATAATTACTCCGGCAAGAGGAGCATCCAGCTACACGTGTCCCTGATAATTACTCCACCCTGATAATTACACCGGCCAGAGGTGAATCCAGCTACACGTGTCCCAGATAATTACTCTGGCAAGAATTACATCCAGCTGCAAGTGACCCTGATAATTACACCGGCCAGAGATGCATCCAGCTGCATGTGTCCCTGATAATTAATCTGGCAAGATTTGCATCCAGCTGAACGTTTCCCTGATAATTACTCCGGCAAGAGGTGGATCCAGCTGCACGTGTCCCTGATAATTACTCCGGCAAGAGGTGCATCCAGCTGCATGGGTCCGTGATAATTACTCTGGCAAGAGGTGCATCCAGCTGCAAGTGACCCTGATAATTACACCGGCCAGAGGTGCATCCAGCTGCATGTGTCACTGATAATTAATCTGGCAATATTTGCATCCAGCTCAACGTGTCCCTGATAATTACTCCGGCAAGAGGTGCATCCATCTGCACGTGTCCCTGATAATTACTCTGGCAAGAGGTGCATCCAGCTGCACGTGTCCCTGATCATTACTATGGTAAGAGGTGCATCCAGCTGCAGGTGACCCTGATAATTACAGCGGCAAGAGTTACATCCAGCTGCAAGTGACCCTGAGAATTACTCCGGCAAGAGGTGCATCCAGCTACATGTGTCCCTGATAATTATTCCGGCAAGAGATGCATCCAGCTGCACATGTCCCTGATAATTACTCCGGCAAGAGGTGCATACAGCTACACGTGTCCCTGATAATTATTCCACCCTGATAATTACACCGGGCAGATGTGCATCCAGCTGCATGTGTCCCTGATAATTACACTGGCAAGATTTGCATCCAGCTGCAGGTGACCCTGATAATTACATCAGCCAGAGGTGCATCCAGCTGCATGTGTCCCTGATAATTACTCTGGCAAGAGATGCATCCAACTTCAAGTATCGCTGATAATTACACTGGCAAGAGTTGTATCCAGCTGTATGTGTCCATGATAATTACACTGGCAAGAGGTGCATCCAGCTGCACGTATCCCTGATAAGTACTCTGGCAAGAGGTGGATCCAGCTGCAAGTGACCCCGATAATTACACTGGCAAGAGGTGAATCCACCTACATGTGTCCCTGATAATTACACCGGCAAGAGGTTTATCCAGCTGCAAGTGACCCTGATAATTACACCAGCAAGAGGTGCATCCAGCTGCATGTATCCCTGATAATTACTCCGGCAAGAGGAGCTTCCACCTACACTTGTCCCTGATAATTACTCCACCCTGATAATTACACCGGCCAGAGGTGCATCCAGCTGCATGTGTCCTTGATAATTACACTGGCAAGAATTGCATCCAGCTGCACGTGTCCCTGATAATGACTCCGGCAAGAGGTGCATCCAGCTGCAAGTGTCCCTGATAATTACTCTGGTAAGAGGTGCATCCAGCTGCAAGTGAACATTATAATTACAACGGCCAGAGTTGCATCCAGCTGCACGTCTCCCTGATAATTACTCCGGCAAGAGGTGCATCTAGCTGCATGTGTCCCTGATAATTACACTGGCAAGAGGTGCATCCAGCTGCACGTGACCCTGATAATTACATCAGCCAGAGGTGCATCCAGTTGCATGTGTCCCTGATAATTACTCTGGATAAGAGGTGCATCCAACTTCAAGTATCGCTGATAATTACACTGGCAAGAGTTGCATGAAGCTGTATGTGTCCATGATAATTACACTGGCAAGAGGTGCATCCAGCTCCACGTGTCCCTGATAATTAAAAAGACAAGAGGTGCATCAATCTGCACGTGTTCCTGATAATTACTCTGGCAAGAGGTGCATCCAGCTGCACGTGTCCCTGATCATTACTATGGTAAGAGGTGCATCCAGCTGCAGGTGACCCTGATAATTACACTGGCCAGAGGTGCATCCAGCTGCAAGTGAACCTTATAATTACAGCGGCAAGAGTTACATCCAGCTGCAAGTGACCCTGATAATTACTCCGGCAAGAGGTGCATCCAGCTGCATGTGTCCCTGATAATTATTCCGGCAAGAGATGCATCCAGCTGTACGTGTCCCTGATAATTACAGTGGCAAGAGGTGCATCCAGCTCCACGTTTCCCTGATAATGACTCCGGCAAGAGGTGCATCCAGCTGCAAGGGTCCCTGATAATTACTCTGGCAAGAAGTGCATCCACTGCAGGTGATCCTGATAATTACACCAGACAGAGGTGCATCCAGCTGCAAGTGACCCCGATAATTACACTGGCAAGAGGTGAATCCACCTACATGTGTCCCTGATAATTACACCGGCAAGAGGTTTATCCAGCTGCAAGTGACCCTGATAATTACACCAGCAAGAGGTGCATCCAGCTGCATGTATCCCTGATAATTACTCCGGCAAGTGGAGCTTCCACCTACACTTGTCCCTGATAATTACTCCACCCTGATAATTACACCGGCCAGAGGTGCATCCAGCTGCATGTGTCCTTGATAATTACACTGGCAAGAATTGCATCCAGCTGCACGTGTCCCTGATAATGAATCCGGCAAGAGGTGCATCCAGCTGCAAGTGTCCCTGATAATTACTCTGGAAAGAGGTGCATCCAGCTGCAAGTGAACATTATAATTACAACGGCCAGAGTTGCATCCAGCTGCACGTGTACCTGATAATTACTCCGGCAAGAGGTGCATCTAGCTGCATGTGTCCCTGATAATTACACTGGCAAGAGGTGCATCCAGCTGCACGTGACCCTGATAATTACATCAGCCAGAGGTGCATCCAGTTGCATGTGTCCCTGATAATTACTCTGGATAAGAGGTGCATCCAACTTCAAGTATCGCTGATAATTACACTGGCAAGAGTTGCATGAAGCTGTATGTGTCCATGATAATTACACTGGCAAGAGGTGCATCCAGCTCCACGTGTCCCTGATAATTAAAAAGACAAGAGGTGCATCAATCTGCACGTGTTCCTGATAATTACTCTGGCAAGAGGTGCATCCAGCTGCACGTGTCCCTGATCATTACTATGGTAAGAGGTGCATCCAGCTGCAGGTGACCCTGATAATTACACTGGCCAGAGGTGCATCCAGCTGCAAGTGAACCTTATAATTACAGCGGCAAGAGTTACATCCCGCTGCAAGTGACCCTGATAATTACTCCGGCAAGAGGTGCATCCAGCTGCATGTGTCCCTGATAATTATTCCGGCAAGAGATGCATCCAGCTGTACGTGTCCCTGATAATTACAGTGGCAAGAGGTGCATCCAGCTCCACGTTTCCCTGATAATGACTCCGGCAAGAGGAGCATCCAGCTGCAAGTGTCCCTGATAATTACTCTGGCAAGAGGTGCATCCACTGCAGGTGATCCTGATAATTACACCAGACAGAGGTGCATCCAGCTGCAAGTGACCCTGATAATTACTCCGGCAAGAGGTGCATCCAGCTGCACGTGTCCCTGATAATTACAAAGACAAGAGGTGCATCCAGCTGCACATGTCCCTGATAATTACTCCGGCAAGAGGTGCATCCAGCTGCACGTGACCCTGATAATTACATCAGCCAGAGGTGCGTCCAGCTGCATGTGTCCCTGATAATTACTCTGGATAAGAGGTGCATCAAACTACAAGTATCGCTGATAATTACACTGGCAAGAGTTGCATCCAGCTGTATGTGTCCATGATAATTACACTGGCAAGAGGTACATCCAGCTCCACGTGTCCCTGATAATTAAAAAGACAAGAGCTGCATCCATCTCCACGTGTCCCTGATAATTACTCTGGCAAGAGGTGCATCCAGCTGCACGTGTCCCTGATCATTACTATGGTAAGAGGTGCATCCAGCTGCAGGTGACCCTGATCATTACCCTGGCCAGAGGTGCATCCAGCTTCAAGTGAACCTTATAATTACAGCGGCAAGAGTTACATCCAGCTGCAAGTGACCCTGATAATTACTCCGGCAAGAGGTGCATCCAGCTGCAAGTGTCCCTGATAATTACTCTGGCAAGAGGTGCATCCAGCTGCAGGTGATCCTGATAATTACACCAGACAGAGGTGCATCCAGCTGCAAGTGACCCTGAGAATTACTCCGGCAAGAGGTGCATCCAGCTGCACGTGTCCCTGATAATTACAAAGACACGAGGTGCGTCCAGCTGCACATGTCCCTGATAATTACTCCGGCAAGAGGTGCATCCAGCTGCAAGTGACCCTGATAATTACACTGGCAAGAGGTGAATCCAGCTGCACGTGTCCCTGATAATTATACCGGCAAGAGGTTCATCCAGCTGCAAGTGACCCTGATAATTACACCAGCAAAAGGTGCATCCAGCTGCATGTGTCCCTGATAATTACAGTGGCAAGAGGTGCATCCAGCTGCAGGTGACCCTGATAATTACATCAGCCAGAGGTGCATCCAGCTGCATGTGTCCCTGATAATTACTCTGGCAAGAGGTGCATCCAAATTCAAGTATTGCTGATAATTGCATTGGCAAGAGTTGTATCCAGCTGTATGTGTCCATGATAATTACACTGGCAAAAGGTGTATCCACTGCACGTATCCCTGATAATTACTCCGGCAAGAGGAACATCCAGCTACACGTGTCGCAGATAATTACACTGGCAAGAATTACATCCAGCTGCAAGTGACCCTGATAATTACACCGGCCAGAGGTGCATCCAGCTGCATGTGTCCCTGATAATTAATCTGGCAAGATTTGCATCCAGCTGAACGTGTCCCTGATAATTACTCTGGCAAGAGGTGCATCCAGCTGCAAGTGACCCTGATAATTACACCGGCCAGAGGTGCATCCAGCTGCATGTGTCCCTGATAATTACTCTGGCAAGAGGTGCATCCAGCTGCAGGTGACCCTGATCATTACCCTGGCCAGAGGTGCGTCCAGCTTCAAGTGAACATTATAATTACAACGGCCAGAGTTGCATCCAGCTGCACGTGTCCCTGATAATTACTCCGGCAAGAGGTGCATCCAGCTGCAAGTGACCCTGATAATTACACCGGCCAGAGGTGCATCCAGCTGCATGTGTCCCTGATAATTACTCTGGCAAGAGGTGCATCCAGCTGCAGGTGACCCTGATCATTACCCTGGCCAGAGGTGCGTCCAGCTTCAAGTGAACATTATAATTACAACGGCCAGAGTTGCATCCAGCTGCACGTGTCCCTGATCATTACTATGGTAAGAGGTGCATCCAGCTGCAGGTGACCCTGATAATTACACTGGCCAGAGGTGCATCCAGCTGCAAGTGAACCTTATAATTACAGCGGCAAGAGTTACATCCAGCTGCAAGTGACCCTGATAATTACTCCGGCAAGAGGTGCATCCAGCTGCATGTGTCCCTGATAATTATTCCGGCAAGAGATGCATCCAGCTGTACGTGTCCCTGATAATTACAGTGGCAAGAGGTGCATCCAGCTCCACGTTTCCCTGATAATGACTCCGGCAAGAGGTGCATCCAGCTGCAAGGGTCCCTGATAATTACTCTGGCAAGAAGTGCATCCACTGCAGGTGATCCTGATAATTACACCAGACAGAGGTGCATCCAGCTGCAAGTGACCCCGATAATTACACTGGCAAGAGGTGAATCCACCTACATGTGTCCCTGATAATTACACCGGCAAGAGGTTTATCCAGCTGCAAGTGACCCTGATAATTACACCAGCAAGAGGTGCATCCAGCTGCATGTATCCCTGATAATTACTCCGGCAAGTGGAGCTTCCACCTACACTTGTCCCTGATAATTACTCCACCCTGATAATTACACCGGCCAGAGGTGCATCCAGCTGCATGTGTCCTTGATAATTACACTGGCAAGAATTGCATCCAGCTGCACGTGTCCCTGATAATGAATCCGGCAAGAGGTGCATCCAGCTGCAAGTGTCCCTGATAATTACTCTGGAAAGAGGTGCATCCAGCTGCAAGTGAACATTATAATTACAACGGCCAGAGTTGCATCCAGCTGCACGTGTACCTGATAATTACTCCGGCAAGAGGTGCATCTAGCTGCATGTGTCCCTGATAATTACACTGGCAAGAGGTGCATCCAGCTGCACGTGACCCTGATAATTACATCAGCCAGAGGTGCATCCAGTTGCATGTGTCCCTGATAATTACTCTGGATAAGAGGTGCATCCAACTTCAAGTATCGCTGATAATTACACTGGCAAGAGTTGCATGAAGCTGTATGTGTCCATGATAATTACACTGGCAAGAGGTGCATCCAGCTCCACGTGTCCCTGATAATTAAAAAGACAAGAGGTGCATCAATCTGCACGTGTTCCTGATAATTACTCTGGCAAGAGGTGCATCCAGCTGCACGTGTCCCTGATCATTACTATGGTAAGAGGTGCATCCAGCTGCAGGTGACCCTGATAATTACACTGGCCAGAGGTGCATCCAGCTGCAAGTGAACCTTATAATTACAGCGGCAAGAGTTACATCCCGCTGCAAGTGACCCTGATAATTACTCCGGCAAGAGGTGCATCCAGCTGCATGTGTCCCTGATAATTATTCCGGCAAGAGATGCATCCAGCTGTACGTGTCCCTGATAATTACAGTGGCAAGAGGTGCATCCAGCTCCACGTTTCCCTGATAATGACTCCGGCAAGAGGAGCATCCAGCTGCAAGTGTCCCTGATAATTACTCTGGCAAGAGGTGCATCCACTGCAGGTGATCCTGATAATTACACCAGACAGAGGTGCATCCAGCTGCAAGTGACCCTGATAATTACTCCGGCAAGAGGTGCATCCAGCTGCACGTGTCCCTGATAATTACAAAGACAAGAGGTGCATCCAGCTGCACATGTCCCTGATAATTACTCCGGCAAGAGGTGCATCCAGCTGCACGTGACCCTGATAATTACATCAGCCAGAGGTGCGTCCAGCTGCATGTGTCCCTGATAATTACTCTGGATAAGAGGTGCATCAAACTACAAGTATCGCTGATAATTACACTGGCAAGAGTTGCATCCAGCTGTATGTGTCCATGATAATTACACTGGCAAGAGGTACATCCAGCTCCACGTGTCCCTGATAATTAAAAAGACAAGAGCTGCATCCATCTCCACGTGTCCCTGATAATTACTCTGGCAAGAGGTGCATCCAGCTGCACGTGTCCCTGATCATTACTATGGTAAGAGGTGCATCCAGCTGCAGGTGACCCTGATCATTACCCTGGCCAGAGGTGCATCCAGCTTCAAGTGAACCTTATAATTACAGCGGCAAGAGTTACATCCAGCTGCAAGTGACCCTGATAATTACTCCGGCAAGAGGTGCATCCAGCTGCAAGTGTCCCTGATAATTACTCTGGCAAGAGGTGCATCCAGCTGCAGGTGATCCTGATAATTACACCAGACAGAGGTGCATCCAGCTGCAAGTGACCCTGAGAATTACTCCGGCAAGAGGTGCATCCAGCTGCACGTGTCCCTGATAATTACAAAGACACGAGGTGCGTCCAGCTGCACATGTCCCTGATAATTACTCCGGCAAGAGGTGCATCCAGCTGCAAGTGACCCTGATAATTACACTGGCAAGAGGTGAATCCAGCTGCACGTGTCCCTGATAATTATACCGGCAAGAGGTTCATCCAGCTGCAAGTGACCCTGATAATTACACCAGCAAAAGGTGCATCCAGCTGCATGTGTCCCTGATAATTACAGTGGCAAGAGGTGCATCCAGCTGCAGGTGACCCTGATAATTACATCAGCCAGAGGTGCATCCAGCTGCATGTGTCCCTGATAATTACTCTGGCAAGAGGTGCATCCAAATTCAAGTATTGCTGATAATTGCATTGGCAAGAGTTGTATCCAGCTGTATGTGTCCATGATAATTACACTGGCAAAAGGTGTATCCACTGCACGTATCCCTGATAATTACTCCGGCAAGAGGAACATCCAGCTACACGTGTCGCAGATAATTACACTGGCAAGAATTACATCCAGCTGCAAGTGACCCTGATAATTACACCGGCCAGAGGTGCATCCAGCTGCATGTGTCCCTGATAATTAATCTGGCAAGATTTGCATCCAGCTGAACGTGTCCCTGATAATTACTCTGGCAAGAGGTGCATCCAGCTGCAAGTGACCCTGATAATTACACCGGCCAGAGGTGCATCCAGCTGCATGTGTCCCTGATAATTACTCTGGCAAGAGGTGCATCCAGCTGCAGGTGACCCTGATCATTACCCTGGCCAGAGGTGCGTCCAGCTTCAAGTGAACATTATAATTACAACGGCCAGAGTTGCATCCAGCTGCACGTGTCCCTGATAATTACTCCGGCAAGAGGTGCATCTAGCTGCATGTGTCCCTGATAATTACACTGGCAAGAGGTGCATCCAGCTGCACGTGTCCCTGATAATTAAAAATACAAGAGCTGCATCCATCTCCACGTGTCCCTGATAATTACTCTGGATAAGAGGTGCATCAAACTACAAGTATCGCTGATAATTACACTGGCAAGAGTTGCATCCAGCTGTATGTGTCCATGATAATTACACTGGCAAGAGGTACATCCAGCTCCACGTGTCACTGATAATTAAAAATACAAGAGCTGCATCCATCTCCACGTGTCCCTGATAATTACTCTGGCAAGAGGTGCATCCAGCTGCACGTGTCCCTGATCATTACTATGGTAAGAGGTGCATCCAGCTGCAGGTGACCCTGATCATTACCCTGGCCAGAGGTGCATCCAGCTTCAAGTGAACATTATAATTACAACGGCCAGAGTTGCATCCAGCTGCACGTGTCCCTGATAATTACTCCGGCAAGAGGTGCATCTAGCTGCATGTGTCCCTGATAATTACACTGGCAAGAGGTGCATCCAGCTGCACGTGACCCTGATAATTATATCAGCCAGAGGTGCATCCAGTTGCATGTGTCCCTGATAATTACTCTGTATAAGAGGTGCATCCAACTTCAAGTATCGCTGATAATTACACTGGCAAGAGTTGCATGAAGCTGTATGTGTCCATGTTAATTACACTGGCAAGAGGTGCATCCAGCTCAACGTGTCCCTGATAATTAAAAAGACAAGAGGTGCATCAATCTGCACGTGTTCCTGATAATTACTCTGGCAAGAGGTGCATCCAGCTGCACGTGTCCCTGATCATTACTATGGTAAGAGGAGCATCCAGCTGCAGGTGACCCTGATAATTACACTGGCCAGAGGTGCATCCAGCTGCAAGTGAACCTTATAATTACAGCGGCAAGAGTTACATCCAGCTGCAAGTGACCCTGATAATTACTCCGGCAAGAGGTGCATCCAGCTGCATGTGTCCCTGATAATTATTCCGGCAAGAGATGCATCCAGCTGTACGTGTCCCTGATAATTACAGTGGCAAGAGGTGCATCCAGCTCCACGTTTCCCTGATAATGACTCCGGCAAGAGGTGCATCCAGCTGCTAGTCTCACTGATAATTACTCTGGCAAGAGGTGCATCCACTGCAGGTGATCCTGATAATTACACCAGACAGAGGTGCATCCAGCTGCAAGTGACCCTGATAATTACTCCGGCAAGAGGTGCATCCAGCTGCACGTGTCCCTGATAATTACAAAGACAAGAGGTGCATCCAGCTGCACATGTCCCTGATAATTACTCCGGCAAGAGGTGCATCCAGCTGCACGTGACCCTGATAATTACATCAGCCAGAGGTGCGTCCAGCTGCATGTGTCCCTGATAATTACTCTGGATAAGAGGTGCATCAAACTACAAGTATCGCTGATAATTACACTGGCAAGAGTTGCATCCAGCTGTATGTGTCCATGATAATTACACTGGCAAGAGGTACATCCAGCTCCACGTGTCCCTGATAATTAAAAAGACAAGAGCTGCATCCATCTCCACGTGTCCCTGATAATTACTCTGGCAAGAGGTGCATCCAGCTGCACGTGTCCCTGATCATTACTATGGTAAGAGGTGCATCCAGCTGCAGGTGACCCTGATCATTACCCTGGCCAGAGGTGCATCCAGCTTCAAGTGAACCTTATAATTACAGCGGCAAGAGTTACATCCAGCTGCAAGTGACCCTGATAATTACTCCGGCAAGAGGTGCATCCAGCTGCATGTGTCCCTGATAATTATTCCGGCAAGAGATGCATCCAGCTGTACGTGTCCCTGATAATTACTCGGCAAGAGGTGCATCCAGCTGCATGTGTCCCTGATAATTACTCCGGCAAGAGGAGCATCCAGCTACACGTGTCCCTGATAATTACTCCACCCTGATAATTACACCGGCCAGAGGTGCATCCAGCTGCAAGTGTCCCTGATAATTACTCTGGCAAGAGGTGCATCCAGCTGCAGGTGATCCTGATAATTACACCAGACAGAGGTGCATCCAGCTGCAAGTGACCCTGATAATTACTCCGGCAAGAGGTGCATCCAGCTGCACGTGTCCCTGATAATTACAAAGACACGAGGTGCGTCCAGCTGCACATGTCCCTGATAATTACTCCGGCAAGAGGTGCATCCAGCTGCAAGTGACCCTGATAATTACACTGGCAAGAGGTGAATCCAGCTGCACGTGTCCCTGATAATTATACCGGCAAGAGGTTCATCCAGCTGCAAGTGACCCTGATAATTACACCAGCAAAAGGTGCATCCAGCTGCATGTGTCCCTGATAATTACAGTGGCAAGAGGTGCATCCAGCTGCACGTGACCCTGATAATTACATCAGCCAGAGGTGCATCCAGCTGCATGTGTCCCTGATAATTACTCTGGCAAGAGGTGCATCCAAATTCAAGTATTGCTGATAATTGCATTGGCAAGAGTTGTATCCAGCTGTATGTGTCCATGATAATTACACTGGCAAGAGGTGCATCCAGCTGCACGTATCCCTGATAAGTACTCTGGCAAAAGGTGTATCCACTGCACGTATCCCTGATAATTACTCCGGCAAGAGGAACATCCAGCTACACGTGTCGCAGATAATTACACTGGCAAGAATTACATCCAGCTGCAAGTGACCCTGATAATTACACCGGCCAGAGGTGCATCCAGCTGCATGTGTCCCTGATAATTAATCTGGCAAGATTTGCATCCAGCTGAACGTGTCCCTGATAATTACTCTGGCAAGAGGTGCATCCAGCTGCACGGGTCCCTGATAATTACTCTGGCAAGAGGTGCATCCAGCTGCAAGTGACCCTGATAATTACACCGGCCAGAGGTGCATCCAGCTGCATGTGTCCCTGATAATTACTCTGGCAAGAGGTGCATCCAGCTGCAGGTGACCCTGATAATTACATCAGCCAGAGGTGCATCCAGCTGCATGTGTCCCTGATAATTACTCTTGATAAGAGGTGCATCCAACTTCAAGTATCGCTGATAATTACACTGGCAAGAGTTGCATGAATCTGTATGTGTCCATGATAATTACACTGGCAAGAGGTGCATCCAGCTGCAAGTGACCCTGATAATTACTCCGGCAAGAGGTGCATCCAGCTGCACGTGTCCCTGATAATTACAAAGACAAGAGGTGCATCCAGCTGCACATGTCCCTGATAATTACTCCGGCAAGAGGTGTATCCAGCTGCAAGTGACCCTGATAATTACACTGGCAAGAGGTGAATCCAGCTGAACGTGTCCCTGATAATTATACCGGCAAGAGGTTCATCCAGCTGCAAGTGACCCTGATAATTACACCAGCAAGAGGTGCATCCAGCTGCATGTGTCCCTGATAATTACAGTGGCAAGAGGTGCATCCAGCTGCAGGTGACCCTGATAATTACATCAGCCAGAGCTGCATCCAGCTGCAAGTGACCCTGATAATTACACCGGCCAGAGGTGCATCCAGCTGCATGTGTCACTGATAATTAATCTGGCAATATTTGCATCCAGCTCAACGTGTCCCTGATAATTACTCCGGCAAGAGGTGCATCCATCTGCACGTGTCCCTGATAATTACTCTGGCAAGAGGTGCATCCAGCTGCACGTGTCCCTGATCATTACTATGGTATGAGGTGCATCCAGCTGCAGGTGACCCTGATAATTACAGCGGCAAGAGTTACATCCAGCTGCAAGTGACCCTGAGAATTACTCCGGCAAGAGGTGCATCCAGCTACATGTGTCCCTGATAATTATTCCGGCAAGAGATGCATCCAGCTGCACATGTCCCTGATAATTACTCCGGCAAGAGGTGCATACAGCTACACGTGTCCCTGATAATTATTCCACCCTGATAATTACACCGGGCAGAGGTGCATCCAGCAGCATGTGTCCCTGATAATTACACTGGCAAGATTTGCATCCAGCTGCAGGTGACCCTGGTAATTACATCAGCCAGAGGTGCATCCAGCTGCATGTGTCCCTGATAATTACTCTGGCAAGAGATGCATCCAACTTCAAGTATCGCTGATAATTACACTGGCAAGAGTTGTATCCAGCTGTATGTGTCCATGATAATTACACTGGCAAGAGGTGCATCCAGCTGCACGTATCCCTGATAAGTACTCTGGCAAGAGGTGCATCGAGCTGCACGTGTCCCTGATAATTACTCCGGCAAGAGGTGCATCCAGCTGCAAGTGACCCTGATAATTACACTGGCAAGAGGTGAATTTACCTACATGTGTCCCTGATAATTACACCGGCAAGAGGTTTATCCAGCTGCAAGTGACCCTGATAATTACACCAGCAAGAGGTGCATCCAGCTGCATGTGTCCCTGATAATTACTCCGGCAAGAGGAGCTTCCACCTACACTTGTCCCTGATAATTACTCCACCCTGATAATTACACCGGCCAGAGGTGCATCCAGCTGCATGTGTCCTTGATAATTACACTGGCAAGAATTGCATCCAGCTGCACGTGTCCCTGATAATGACTCCGGCAAGAGGTGCATCCAGCTGCAAGTGTCCCTGATAATTACTCTGGTAAGAGGTGCATCCAGCTGCAAGTGAACATTATAATTACAACGGCCAGAGTTGCATCCAGCTGCACGTGTCCCTGATAATTACTCCGGCAAGAGGTGCATCTAGCTGCATGTGTCCCTGATAATTACACTGGCAAGAGGTGCATCCAGCTGTACGTGTCCCTGATAATTACAGTGGCAAGAGGTGCATCCAGCTCCACGTTTCCCTGATAATGACTCCGGCAAGAGGTGCATCCAGCTGCAAGTGTCCCTGATAATTACTCTGGCAAGAGGTGCATCCACTGCAGGTGATCCTGATAATTAGACCAGACAGAGGTGCATCCAGCTGCAAGTTACCCTGATAATTACTCCGGCAAGAGGTGCATCCAGCTGCACGTGTCCCTGATAATTACAAAGACAAGAGGTGCATCCAGCTGCACATGTCCCTGATAATTACTCCGGCAAGAGGTGCATCCAGCTGCACGTGACCCTGATAATTACATCAGCCAGAGGTGCGTCCAGCTGCATGTGTCCCTGATAATTACTCTGGATAAGAGGTGCATCAAACTACAAGTATCGCTGATAATTACACTGGCAAGAGTTGCATCCAGCTGTATGTGTCCATGATAATTACACTGGCAAGAGGTACATCCAGCTCCACGTGTCCCTGATAATTAAAAAGACAAGAGCTGCATCCATCTCCACGTGTCCCTGATAATTACTCTGGCAAGAGGTGCATCCAGCTGCACGTGTCCCTGATCATTACTATGGTAAGAGGTGCATCCAGCTGCAGGTGACCCTGATCATTACCCTGGCCAGAGGTGCATCCAGCTTCAAGTGAACCTTATAATTACAGCGGCAAGAGTTACATCCAGCTGCAAGTGACCCTGATAATTACTCCGGCAAGAGGTCCATCCAGCTGCATGTGTCCCTGATAATTATTCCGGCAAGAGATGCATCCAGCTGTACGTGTCCCTGATAATTACTCGGCAAGAGGTGCATCCAGCTGCATGTGTCCCTGATAATTACTCCGGCAAGAGGAGCATCCAGCTACACGTGTCCCTGATAATTACTCCACCCTGATAATTACACCGGCCAGAGGTGAATCCAGCTACACGTGTCCCAGATAATTACTCTGGCAAGAATTACATCCAGCTGCAAGTGACCCTGATAATTACACCGGCCAGAGATGCATCCAGCTGCATGTGTCCCTGATAATTAATCTGGCAAGATTTGCATCCAGCTGAACGTTTCCCTGATAATTACTCCGGCAAGAGGTGGATCCAGCTGCACGTGTCCCTGATAATTACTCCGGCAAGAGGTGCATCCAGCTGCATGGGTCCGTGATAATTACTCTGGCAAGAGGTGCATCCAGCTGCAAGTGACCCTGATAATTACACCGGCCAGAGGTGCATCCAGCTGCATGTGTCACTGATAATTAATCTGGCAATATTTGCATCCAGCTCAACGTGTCCCTGATAATTACTCCGGCAAGAGGTGCATCCATCTGCACGTGTCCCTGATAATTACTCTGGCAAGAGGTGCATCCAGCTGCACGTGTCCCTGATCATTACTATGGTAAGAGGTGCATCCAGCTGCAGGTGACCCTGATAATTACAGCGGCAAGAGTTACATCCAGCTGCAAGTGACCCTGAGAATTACTCCGGCAAGAGGTGCATCCAGCTACATGTGTCCCTGATAATTATTCCGGCAAGAGATGCATCCAGCTGCACATGTCCCTGATAATTACTCCGGCAAGAGGTGCATACAGCTACACGTGTCCCTGATAATTATTCCACCCTGATAATTACACCGGGCAGATGTGCATCCAGCTGCATGTGTCCCTGATAATTACACTGGCAAGATTTGCATCCAGCTGCAGGTGACCCTGATAATTACATCAGCCAGAGGTGCATCCAGCTGCATGTGTCCCTGATAATTACTCTGGCAAGAGATGCATCCAACTTCAAGTATCGCTGATAATTACACTGGCAAGAGTTGTATCCAGCTGTATGTGTCCATGATAATTACACTGGCAAGAGGTGCATCCAGCTGCACGTATCCCTGATAAGTACTCTGGCAAGAGGTGGATCCAGCTGCAAGTGACCCCGATAATTACACTGGCAAGAGGTGAATCCACCTACATGTGTCCCTGATAATTACACCGGCAAGAGGTTTATCCAGCTGCAAGTGACCCTGATAATTACACCAGCAAGAGGTGCATCCAGCTGCATGTATCCCTGATAATTACTCCGGCAAGAGGAGCTTCCACCTACACTTGTCCCTGATAATTACTCCACCCTGATAATTACACCGGCCAGAGGTGCATCCAGCTGCATGTGTCCTTGATAATTACACTGGCAAGAATTGCATCCAGCTGCACGTGTCCCTGATAATGACTCCGGCAAGAGGTGCATCCAGCTGCAAGTGTCCCTGATAATTACTCTGGTAAGAGGTGCATCCAGCTGCAAGTGAACATTATAATTACAACGGCCAGAGTTGCATCCAGCTGCACGTCTCCCTGATAATTACTCCGGCAAGAGGTGCATCTAGCTGCATGTGTCCCTGATAATTACATCAGCCAGAGGTGCATCCAGTTGCATGTGTCCCTGATAATTACTCTGGATAAGAGGTGCATCCAACTTCAAGTATCGCTGATAATTACACTGGCAAGAGTTGCATGAAGCTGTATGTGTCCATGATAATTACACTGGCAAGAGGTGCATCCAGCTCCACGTGTCCCTGATAATTAAAAAGACAAGAGGTGCATCAATCTGCACGTGTTCCTGATAATTACTCTGGCAAGAGGTGCATCCAGCTGCACGTGTCCCTGATCATTACTATGGTAAGAGGTGCATCCAGCTGCAGGTGACCCTGATAATTACACTGGCCAGAGGTGCATCCAGCTGCAAGTGAACCTTATAATTACAGCGGCAAGAGTTACATCCAGCTGCAAGTGACCCTGATAATTACACCGGCAAGAGGTGCATCCAGCTGCATGTGTCCCTGATAATTATTCCGGCAAGAGATGCATCCAGCTGTACGTGTCCCTGATAATTACAGTGGCAAGAGGTGCATCCAGCTCCACGTTTCCCTGATAATGACTCCGGCAAGAGGTGCATCCAGCTGCAAGGGTCCCTGATAATTACTCTGGCAAGAGGTGCATCCACTGCAGGTGATCCTGATAATTACACCAGACAGAGGTGCATCCAGCTGCAAGTGACCCCGATAATTACACTGGCAAGAGGTGAATCCACCTACATGTGTCCCTGATAATTACACCGGCAAGAGGTTTATCCAGCTGCAAGTGACCCTGATAATTACACCAGCAAGAGGTGCATCCAGCTGCATGTATCCCTGATAATTACTCCGGCAAGAGGAGCTTCCACCTACACTTGTCCCTGATAATTACTCCACCCTGATAATTACACCGGCCAGAGGTGCATCCAGCTGCATGTGTCCTTGATAATTACACTGGCAAGAATTGCATCCAGCTGCACGTGTCCCTGATAATGAATCCGGCAAGAGGTGCATCCAGCTGCAAGTGTCCCTGATAATTACTCTGGAAAGAGGTGCATCCAGCTGCAAGTGAACATTATAATTACAACGGCCAGAGTTGCATCCAGCTGCACGTGTACCTGATAATTACTCCGGCAAGAGGTGCATCTAGCTGCATGTGTCCCTGATAATTACACTGGCAAGAGGTGCATCCAGCTGCACGTGACCCTGATAATTACATCAGCCAGAGGTGCATCCAGTTGCATGTGTCCCTGATAATTACTCTGGATAAGAGGTGCATCCAACTTCAAGTATCGCTGATAATTACACTGGCAAGAGTTGCATGAAGCTGTATGTGTCCATGATAATTACACTGGCAAGAGGTGCATCCAGCTCCACGTGTCCCTGATAATTAAAAAGACAAGAGGTGCATCAATCTGCACGTGTTCCTGATAATTACTCTGGCAAGAGGTGCATCCAGCTGCACGTGTCCCTGATCATTACTATGGTAAGAGGTGCATCCAGCTGCAGGTGACCCTGATAATTACACTGGCCAGAGGTGCATCCAGCTGCAAGTGAACCTTATAATTACAGCGGCAAGAGTTACATCCCGCTGCAAGTGACCCTGATAATTACTCCGGCAAGAGGTGCATCCAGCTGCATGTGTCCCTGATAATTATTCCGGCAAGAGATGCATCCAGCTGTACGTGTCCCTGATAATTACAGTGGCAAGAGGTGCATCCAGCTCCACGTTTCCCTGATAATGACTCCGGCAAGAGGAGCATCCAGCTGCAAGTGTCCCTGATAATTACTCTGGCAAGAGGTGCATCCACTGCAGGTGATCCTGATAATTACACCAGACAGAGGTGCATCCAGCTGCAAGTGACCCTGATAATTACTCCGGCAAGAGGTGCATCCAGCTGCACGTGTCCCTGATAATTACAAAGACAAGAGGTGCATCCAGCTGCACATGTCCCTGATAATTACTCCGGCAAGAGGTGCATCCAGCTGCACGTGACCCTGATAATTACATCAGCCAGAGGTGCGTCCAGCTGCATGTGTCCCTGATAATTACTCTGGATAAGAGGTGCATCAAACTACAAGTATCGCTGATAATTACACTGGCAAGAGTTGCATCCAGCTGTATGTGTCCATGATAATTACACTGGCAAGAGGTACATCCAGCTCCACGTGTCCCTGATAATTAAAAAGACAAGAGCTGCATCCATCTCCACGTGTCCCTGATAATTACTCTGGCAAGAGGTGCATCCAGCTGCACGTGTCCCTGATCATTACTATGGTAAGAGGTGCATCCAGCTGCAGGTGACCCTGATCATTACCCTGGCCAGAGGTGCATCCAGCTTCAAGTGAACCTTATAATTACAGCGGCAAGAGTTACATCCAGCTGCAAGTGACCCTGATAATTACTCCGGCAAGAGGTGCATCCAGCTGCAAGTGTCCCTGATAATTACTCTGGCAAGAGGTGCATCCAGCTGCAGGTGATCCTGATAATTACACCAGACAGAGGTGCATCCAGCTGCAAGTGACCCTGATAATTACTCCGGCAAGAGGTGCATCCAGCTGCACGTGTCCCTGATAATTACAAAGACACGAGGTGCGTCCAGCTGCACATGTCCCTGATAATTACTCCGGCAAGAGGTGCATCCAGCTGCAAGTGACCCTGATAATTACACTGGCAAGAGGTGAATCCAGCTGCACGTGTCCCTGATAATTATACCGGCAAGAGGTTCATCCAGCTGCAAGTGACCCTGATAATTACACCAGCAAAAGGTGCATCCAGCTGCATGTGTCCCTGATAATTACAGTGGCAAGAGGTGCATCCAGCTGCAGGTGACCCTGATAATTACATCAGCCAGAGGTGCATCCAGCTGCATGTGTCCCTGATAATTACTCTGGCAAGAGGTGCATCCAAATTCAAGTATTGCTGATAATTGCATTGGCAAGAGTTGTATCCAGCTGTATGTGTCCATGATAATTACACTGGCAAAAGGTGTATCCACTGCACGTATCCCTGATAATTACTCCGGCAAGAGGAACATCCAGCTACACGTGTCGCAGATAATTACACTGGCAAGAATTACATCCAGCTGCAAGTGACCCTGATAATTACACCGGCCAGAGGTGCATCCAGCTGCATGTGTCCCTGATAATTAATCTGGCAAGATTTGCATCCAGCTGAACGTGTCCCTGATAATTACTCTGGCAAGAGGTGCATCCAGCTGCAAGTGACCCTGATAATTACACCGGCCAGAGGTGCATCCAGCTGCATGTGTCCCTGATAATTACTCTGGCAAGAGGTGCATCCAGCTGCAGGTGACCCTGATCATTACCCTGGCCAGAGGTGCGTCCAGCTTCAAGTGAACATTATAATTACAACGGCCAGAGTTGCATCCAGCTGCACGTGTCCCTGATAATTACTCCGGCAAGAGGTGCATCTAGCTGCATGTGTCCCTGATAATTACACTGGCAAGAGGTGCATCCAGCTGCACGTGTCCCTGATAATTAAAAATACAAGAGCTGCATCCATCTCCACGTGTCCCTGATAATTACTCTGGATAAGAGGTGCATCAAACTACAAGTATCGCTGATAATTACACTGGCAAGAGTTGCATCCAGCTGTATGTGTCCATGATAATTACACTGGCAAGAGGTACATCCAGCTCCACGTGTCACTGATAATTAAAAATACAAGAGCTGCATCCATCTCCACGTGTCCCTGATAATTACTCTGGCAAGAGGTGCATCCAGCTGCACGTGTCCCTGATCATTACTATGGTAAGAGGTGCATCCAGCTGCAGGTGACCCTGATCATTACCCTGGCCAGAGGTGCATCCAGCTTCAAGTGAACATTATAATTACAACGGCCAGAGTTGCATCCAGCTGCACGTGTCCCTGATAATTACTCCGGCAAGAGGTGCATCTAGCTGCATGTGTCCCTGATAATTACACTGGCAAGAGGTGCATCCAGCTGCACGTGACCCTGATAATTATATCAGCCAGAGGTGCATCCAGTTGCATGTGTCCCTGATAATTACTCTGTATAAGAGGTGCATCCAACTTCAAGTATCGCTGATAATTACACTGGCAAGAGTTGCATGAAGCTGTATGTGTCCATGTTAATTACACTGGCAAGAGGTGCATCCAGCTCCACGTGTCCCTGATAATTAAAAAGACAAGAGGTGCATCAATCTGCACGTGTTCCTGATAATTACTCTGGCAAGAGGTGCATCCAGCTGCACGTGTCCCTGATCATTACTATGGTAAGAGGAGCATCCAGCTGCAGGTGACCCTGATAATTACACTGGCCAGAGGTGCATCCAGCTGCAAGTGAACCTTATAATTACAGCGGCAAGAGTTACATCCAGCTGCAAGTGACCCTGATAATTACTCCGGCAAGAGGTGCATCCAGCTGCATGTGTCCCTGATAATTATTCCGGCAAGAGATGCATCCAGCTGTACGTGTCCCTGATAATTACAGTGGCAAGAGGTGCATCCAGCTCCACGTTTCCCTGATAATGACTCCGGCAAGAGGTGCATCCAGCTGCTAGTCTCACTGATAATTACTCTGGCAAGAGGTGCATCCACTGCAGGTGATCCTGATAATTACACCAGACAGAGGTGCATCCAGCTGCAAGTGACCCTGATAATTACTCCGGCAAGAGGTGCATCCAGCTGCACGTGTCCCTGATAATTACAAAGACAAGAGGTGCATCCAGCTGCACATGTCCCTGATAATTACTCCGGCAAGAGGTGCATCCAGCTGCACGTGACCCTGATAATTACATCAGCCAGAGGTGCGTCCAGCTGCATGTGTCCCTGATAATTACTCTGGATAAGAGGTGCATCAAACTACAAGTATCGCTGATAATTACACTGGCAAGAGTTGCATCCAGCTGTATGTGTCCATGATAATTACACTGGCAAGAGGTACATCCAGCTCCACGTGTCCCTGATAATTAAAAAGACAAGAGCTGCATCCATCTCCACGTGTCCCTGATAATTACTCTGGCAAGAGGTGCATCCAGCTGCACGTGTCCCTGATCATTACTATGGTAAGAGGTGCATCCAGCTGCAGGTGACCCTGATCATTACCCTGGCCAGAGGTGCATCCAGCTTCAAGTGAACCTTATAATTACAGCGGCAAGAGTTACATCCAGCTGCAAGTGACCCTGATAATTACTCCGGCAAGAGGTGCATCCAGCTGCATGTGTCCCTGATAATTATTCCGGCAAGAGATGCATCCAGCTGTACGTGTCCCTGATAATTACTCGGCAAGAGGTGCATCCAGCTGCATGTGTCCCTGATAATTACTCCGGCAAGAGGAGCATCCAGCTACACGTGTCCCTGATAATTACTCCACCCTGATAATTACACCGGCCAGAGGTGCATCCAGCTGCAAGTGTCCCTGATAATTACTCTGGCAAGAGGTGCATCCAGCTGCAGGTGATCCTGATAATTACACCAGACAGAGGTGCATCCAGCTGCAAGTGACCCTGATAATTACTCCGGCAAGAGGTGCATCCAGCTGCACGTGTCCCTGATAATTACAAAGACACGAGGTGCGTCCAGCTGCACATGTCCCTGATAATTACTCCGGCAAGAGGTGCATCCAGCTGCAAGTGACCCTGATAATTACACTGGCAAGAGGTGAATCCAGCTGCACGTGTCCCTGATAATTATACCGGCAAGAGGTTCATCCAGCTGCAAGTGACCCTGATAATTACACCAGCAAAAGGTGCATCCAGCTGCATGTGTCCCTGATAATTACAGTGGCAAGAGGTGCATCCAGCTGCACGTGACCCTGATAATTACATCAGCCAGAGGTGCATCCAGCTGCATGTGTCCCTGATAATTACTCTGGCAAGAGGTGCATCCAAATTCAAGTATTGCTGATAATTGCATTGGCAAGAGTTGTATCCAGCTGTATGTGTCCATGATAATTACACTGGCAAGAGGTGCATCCAGCTGCACGTATCCCTGATAAGTACTCTGGCAAAAGGTGTATCCACTGCACGTATCCCTGATAATTACTCCGGCAAGAGGAACATCCAGCTACACGTGTCGCAGATAATTACACTGGCAAGAATTACATCCAGCTGCAAGTGACCCTGATAATTACACCGGCCAGAGGTGCATCCAGCTGCATGTGTCCCTGATAATTAATCTGGCAAGATTTGCATCCAGCTGAACGTGTCCCTGATAATTACTCTGGCAAGAGGTGCATCCAGCTGCACGGGTCCCTGATAATTACTCTGGCAAGAGGTGCATCCAGCTGCAAGTGACCCTGATAATTACACCGGCCAGAGGTGCATCCAGCTGCATGTGTCCCTGATAATTACTCTGGCAAGAGGTGCATCCAGCTGCAGGTGACCCTGATAATTACATCAGCCAGAGGTGCATCCAGCTGCATGTGTCCCTGATAATTACTCTTGATAAGAGGTGCATCCAACTTCAAGTATCGCTGATAATTACACTGGCAAGAGTTGCATGAATCTGTATGTGTCCATGATAATTACACTGGCAAGAGGTGCATCCAGCTGCAAGTGACCCTGATAATTACTCCGGCAAGAGGTGCATCCAGCTGCACGTGTCCCTGATAATTACAAAGACAAGAGGTGCATCCAGCTGCACATGTCCCTGATAATTACTCCGGCAAGAGGTGTATCCAGCTGCAAGTGACCCTGATAATTACACTGGCAAGAGGTGAATCCAGCTGAACGTGTCCCTGATAATTATACCGGCAAGAGGTTCATCCAGCTGCAAGTGACCCTGATAATTACACCAGCAAGAGGTGCATCCAGCTGCATGTGTCCCTGATAATTACAGTGGCAAGAGGTGCATCCAGCTGCAGGTGACCCTGATAATTACATCAGCCAGAGCTGCATCCAGCTGCAAGTGACCCTGATAATTACTCCGGCAAGAGGTGCATCCAGCTGCACGTGTCCCTGATAATGACTCCGGCAAAAGGTGCATCCAGCTGCAAGTGTCCCTGATAATTACTCTGGTAAGAGGTGCATCCAGCTGCAAGTGAACATTATAATTACACCGGCCAGAGTTGCATCCAGCTGCACGTGTCCCTGATAATTACTCCGGCAAGAGGTGCATCTAGCTGCATGTGTCCCTGATAATTACACTGGCAAGAGGTGCATCCAGCTGCACGTGACCCTGATAATTACATCAGCCAGAGGTGCATCCAGTTGCATGTGTCGCTGATAATTACTCTGGATAAGAGGTGCATCCAACTTCAAGTATCGCTGATAATTACACTGGCAAGAGTTGCATGAAGCTGTATGTGTCCATGATAATTACACTGGCAAGAGGTGCATCCAGCTCCACGTGTCCCTGATAATTAAAAAGACAAGAGGTGCATCAATCTGCACGTGTTCCTGATAATTACTCTGGCAAGAGGTGCATCCAGCTGCACGTGTCCCTGATCATTACGATGGTAAGAGGTGCATCCAGCTGCAGGTGACCCTGATAATTACACTGGCCAGAGGTGCATCCAGCTGCAAGTGAACCTTATAATTACAGCGGCAAGAGTTACATCCAGCTGCAAGTGACAATGATAATTACTCCGGCAAGAGGTGCATCCAGCTGCATGTGTCCCTGATAATTATTCCGGCAAGAGATGCATCCAGCTGTACGTGTCCATGATAATTACAGTGGCAAGAGGTGCATCCAGCTCCACGTGTCCCTGATAATGACTCCGGCAAGAGGTGCATCCAGCTGCAAGTGTCCCTGATAATTACTCTGGCAAGAGGTGCATCCACTGCAGATGACCCTGATAATTACATCAGCCAGAGGTGCGTCCAGCTGCATGTGTCCCTGATAATTACTCTGGATAAGAGGTGCATCAAACTACAAGTATCGCTGATATTTACACTGGCAAGAGTTGCATCCAGCTGTATGTGTCCATGATAATTACACTGGCAAGAGGTACATCCAGCTCCACGTGTCCCTGATAATTAAAAAGACAAGAGCTGCATCCATCTCCACGTGTCCCTGATAATTACTCTGGCAAGAGGTGCATCCAGCTGCACGTGTCCCTGATCATTACTATGGTAAGAGGTGCATCCAGCTGCAGGTGACCCTGATCATTACCCTGGCCAGAGGTGCATCCAGCTTCAAGTGAACATTATAATTACAACGGCCAGAGTTGCATCCAGCTGCACGTGTACCTGATAATTACTCCGGCAAGAGGTGCATCTAGCTGCATGTGTCCCTGATAATTACACTGGCAAGAGGTGCATCCAGCTGCACGTGACCCTGATAATTACATCAGCCAGAGGTGCATCCAGTTGCATGTGTCCCTGATAATTACTCTGGATAAGAGGTGCATCCAACTTCAAGTATCGCTGATAATTACACTGGCAAGAGTTGCATGAAGCTGTATGTGTCCATGATAATTACACTGGCAAGAGGTGCATCCAGCTCCACGTGTCCCTGATAATTAAAAAGACAAGAGGTGCATCAATCTGCACGTGTTCCTGATAATTACTCTGGCAAGAGGTGCATCCAGCTGCACGTGTCCCTGATCATTACTATGGTAAGAGGTGCATCCAGCTGCAGGTGACCCTGATAATTACACTGGCCAGAGGTGCATCCAGCTGCAAGTGAACCTTATAATTACAGCGGCAAGAGTTACATCCCGCTGCAAGTGACCCTGATAATTACTCCGGCAAGAGGTGCATCCAGCTGCATGTGTCCCTGATAATTATTCCGGCAAGAGATGCATCCAGCTGTACGTGTCCCTGATAATTACAGTGGCAAGAGGTGCATCCAGCTCCACGTTTCCCTGATAATGACTCCGGCAAGAGGAGCATCCAGCTGCAAGTGTCCCTGATAATTACTCTGGCAAGAGGTGCATCCACTGCAGGTGATCCTGATAATTACACCAGACAGAGGTGCATCCAGCTGCAAGTGACCCTGATAATTACTCCGGCAAGAGGTGCATCCAGCTGCACGTGTCCCTGATAATTACAAAGACAAGAGGTGCATCCAGCTGCACATGTCCCTGATAATTACTCCGGCAAGAGGTGCATCCAGCTGCACGTGACCCTGATAATTACATCAGCCAGAGGTGCGTCCAGCTGCATGTGTCCCTGATAATTACTCTGGATAAGAGGTGCATCAAACTACAAGTATCGCTGATAATTACACTGGCAAGAGTTGCATCCAGCTGTATGTGTCCATGATAATTACACTGGCAAGAGGTACATCCAGCTCCACGTGTCCCTGATAATTAAAAAGACAAGAGCTGCATCCATCTCCACGTGTCCCTGATAATTACTCTGGCAAGAGGTGCATCCAGCTGCACGTGTCCCTGATCATTACTATGGTAAGAGGTGCATCCAGCTGCAGGTGACCCTGATCATTACCCTGGCCAGAGGTGCATCCAGCTTCAAGTGAACCTTATAATTACAGCGGCAAGAGTTACATCCAGCTGCAAGTGACCCTGATAATTACTCCGGCAAGAGGTGCATCCAGCTGCAAGTGTCCCTGATAATTACTCTGGCAAGAGGTGCATCCAGCTGCAGGTGATCCTGATAATTACACCAGACAGAGGTGCATCCAGCTGCAAGTGACCCTGATAATTACTCCGGCAAGAGGTGCATCCAGCTGCACGTGTCCCTGATAATTACAAAGACACGAGGTGCGTCCAGCTGCACATGTCCCTGATAATTACTCCGGCAAGAGGTGCATCCAGCTGCAAGTGACCCTGATAATTACACTGGCAAGAGGTGAATCCAGCTGCACGTGTCCCTGATAATTATACCGGCAAGAGGTTCATCCAGCTGCAAGTGACCCTGATAATTACACCAGCAAAAGGTGCATCCAGCTGCATGTGTCCCTGATAATTACAGTGGCAAGAGGTGCATCCAGCTGCAGGTGACCCTGATAATTACATCAGCCAGAGGTGCATCCAGCTGCATGTGTCCCTGATAATTACTCTGGCAAGAGGTGCATCCAAATTCAAGTATTGCTGATAATTGCATTGGCAAGAGTTGTATCCAGCTGTATGTGTCCATGATAATTACACTGGCAAAAGGTGTATCCACTGCACGTATCCCTGATAATTACTCCGGCAAGAGGAACATCCAGCTACACGTGTCGCAGATAATTACACTGGCAAGAATTACATCCAGCTGCAAGTGACCCTGATAATTACACCGGCCAGAGGTGCATCCAGCTGCATGTGTCCCTGATAATTAATCTGGCAAGATTTGCATCCAGCTGAACGTGTCCCTGATAATTACTCTGGCAAGAGGTGCATCCAGCTGCAAGTGACCCTGATAATTACACCGGCCAGAGGTGCATCCAGCTGCATGTGTCCCTGATAATTACTCTGGCAAGAGGTGCATCCAGCTGCAGGTGACCCTGATCATTACCCTGGCCAGAGGTGCGTCCAGCTTCAAGTGAACATTATAATTACAACGGCCAGAGTTGCATCCAGCTGCACGTGTCCCTGATAATTACTCCGGCAAGAGGTGCATCTAGCTGCATGTGTCCCTGATAATTACACTGGCAAGAGGTGCATCCAGCTGCACGTGTCCCTGATAATTAAAAATACAAGAGCTGCATCCATCTCCACGTGTCCCTGATAATTACTCTGGATAAGAGGTGCATCAAACTACAAGTATCGCTGATAATTACACTGGCAAGAGTTGCATCCAGCTGTATGTGTCCATGATAATTACACTGGCAAGAGGTACATCCAGCTCCACGTGTCACTGATAATTAAAAATACAAGAGCTGCATCCATCTCCACGTGTCCCTGATAATTACTCTGGCAAGAGGTGCATCCAGCTGCACGTGTCCCTGATCATTACTATGGTAAGAGGTGCATCCAGCTGCAGGTGACCCTGATCATTACCCTGGCCAGAGGTGCATCCAGCTTCAAGTGAACATTATAATTACAACGGCCAGAGTTGCATCCAGCTGCACGTGTCCCTGATAATTACTCCGGCAAGAGGTGCATCTAGCTGCATGTGTCCCTGATAATTACACTGGCAAGAGGTGCATCCAGCTGCACGTGACCCTGATAATTATATCAGCCAGAGGTGCATCCAGTTGCATGTGTCCCTGATAATTACTCTGTATAAGAGGTGCATCCAACTTCAAGTATCGCTGATAATTACACTGGCAAGAGTTGCATGAAGCTGTATGTGTCCATGTTAATTACACTGGCAAGAGGTGCATCCAGCTCCACGTGTCCCTGATAATTAAAAAGACAAGAGGTGCATCAATCTGCACGTGTTCCTGATAATTACTCTGGCAAGAGGTGCATCCAGCTGCACGTGTCCCTGATCATTACTATGGTAAGAGGAGCATCCAGCTGCAGGTGACCCTGATAATTACACTGGCCAGAGGTGCATCCAGCTGCAAGTGAACCTTATAATTACAGCGGCAAGAGTTACATCCAGCTGCAAGTGACCCTGATAATTACTCCGGCAAGAGGTGCATCCAGCTGCATGTGTCCCTGATAATTATTCCGGCAAGAGATGCATCCAGCTGTACGTGTCCCTGATAATTACAGTGGCAAGAGGTGCATCCAGCTCCACGTTTCCCTGATAATGACTCCGGCAAGAGGTGCATCCAGCTGCTAGTCTCACTGATAATTACTCTGGCAAGAGGTGCATCCACTGCAGGTGATCCTGATAATTACACCAGACAGAGGTGCATCCAGCTGCAAGTGACCCTGATAATTACTCCGGCAAGAGGTGCATCCAGCTGCACGTGTCCCTGATAATTACAAAGACAAGAGGTGCATCCAGCTGCACATGTCCCTGATAATTACTCCGGCAAGAGGTGCATCCAGCTGCACGTGACCCTGATAATTACATCAGCCAGAGGTGCGTCCAGCTGCATGTGTCCCTGATAATTACTCTGGATAAGAGGTGCATCAAACTACAAGTATCGCTGATAATTACACTGGAAAGAGTTGCATCCAGCTGTATGTGTCCATGATAATTACACTGGCAAGAGGTACATCCAGCTCCACGTGTCCCTGATAATTAAAAAGACAAGAGCTGCATCCATCTCCACGTGTCCCTGATAATTACTCTGGCAAGAGGTGCATCCAGCTGCACGTGTCCCTGATCATTACTATGGTAAGAGGTGCATCCAGCTGCAGGTGACCCTGATCATTACCCTGGCCAGAGGTGCATCCAGCTTCAAGTGAACCTTATAATTACAGCGGCAAGAGTTACATCCAGCTGCAAGTGACCCTGATAATTACTCCGGCAAGAGGTGCATCCAGCTGCATGTGTCCCTGATAATTATTCCGGCAAGAGATGCATCCAGCTGTACGTGTCCCTGATAATTACTCGGCAAGAGGTGCATCCAGCTGCATGTGTCCCTGATAATTACTCCGGCAAGAGGAGCATCCAGCTACACGTGTCCCTGATAATTACTCCACCCTGATAATTACACCGGCCAGAGGTGCATCCAGCTGCAAGTGTCCCTGATAATTACTCTGGCAAGAGGTGCATCCAGCTGCAGGTGATCCTGATAATTACACCAGACAGAGGTGCATCCAGCTGCAAGTGACCCTGATAATTACTCCGGCAAGAGGTGCATCCAGCTGCACGTGTCCCTGATAATTACAAAGACACGAGGTGCGTCCAGCTGCACATGTCCCTGATAATTACTCCGGCAAGAGGTGCATCCAGCTGCAAGTGACCCTGATAATTACACTGGCAAGAGGTGAATCCAGCTGCACGTGTCCCTGATAATTATACCGGCAAGAGGTTCATCCAGCTGCAAGTGACCCTGATAATTACACCAGCAAAAGGTGCATCCAGCTGCATGTGTCCCTGATAATTACAGTGGCAAGAGGTGCATCCAGCTGCACGTGACCCTGATAATTACATCAGCCAGAGGTGCATCCAGCTGCATGTGTCCCTGATAATTACTCTGGCAAGAGGTGCATCCAAATTCAAGTATTGCTGATAATTGCATTGGCAAGAGTTGTATCCAGCTGTATGTGTCCATGATAATTACACTGGCAAGAGGTGCATCCAGCTGCACGTATCCCTGATAAGTACTCTGGCAAAAGGTGTATCCACTGCACGTATCCCTGATAATTACTCCGGCAAGAGGAACATCCAGCTACACGTGTCGCAGATAATTACACTGGCAAGAATTACATCCAGCTGCAAGTGACCCTGATAATTACACCGGCCAGAGGTGCATCCAGCTGCATGTGTCCCTGATAATTAATCTGGCAAGATTTGCATCCAGCTGAACGTGTCCCTGATAATTACTCTGGCAAGAGGTGCATCCAGCTGCACGGGTCCCTGATAATTACTCTGGCAAGAGGTGCATCCAGCTGCAAGTGACCCTGATAATTACACCGGCCAGAGGTGCATCCAGCTGCATGTGTCCCTGATAATTACTCTGGCAAGAGGTGCATCCAGCTGCAGGTGACCCTGATAATTACATCAGCCAGAGGTGCATCCAGCTGCATGTGTCCCTGATAATTACTCTTGATAAGAGGTGCATCCAACTTCAAGTATCGCTGATAATTACACTGGCAAGAGTTGCATGAATCTGTATGTGTCCATGATAATTACACTGGCAAGAGGTGCATCCAGCTGCAAGTGACCCTGATAATTACTCCGGCAAGAGGTGCATCCAGCTGCACGTGTCCCTGATAATTACAAAGACAAGAGGTGCATCCAGCTGCACATGTCCCTGATAATTACTCCGGCAAGAGGTGTATCCAGCTGCAAGTGACCCTGATAATTACACTGGCAAGAGGTGAATCCAGCTGAACGTGTCCCTGATAATTATACCGGCAAGAGGTTCATCCAGCTGCAAGTGACCCTGATAATTACACCAGCAAGAGGTGCATCCAGCTGCATGTGTCCCTGATAATTACAGTGGCAAGAGGTGCATCCAGCTGCAGGTGACCCTGATAATTACATCAGCCAGAGCTGCATCCAGCTGCAAGTGACCCTGATAATTACACCGGCCAGAGGTGCATCCAGCTGCATGTGTCACTGATAATTAATCTGGCAATATTTGCATCCAGCTCAACGTGTCCCTGATAATTACTCCGGCAAGAGGTGCATCCATCTGCACGTGTCCCTGATAATTACTCTGGCAAGAGGTGCATCCAGCTGCACGTGTCCCTGATCATTACTATGGTATGAGGTGCATCCAGCTGCAGGTGACCCTGATAATTACAGCGGCAAGAGTTACATCCAGCTGCAAGTGACCCTGAGAATTACTCCGGCAAGAGGTGCATCCAGCTACATGTGTCCCTGATAATTATTCCGGCAAGAGATGCATCCAGCTGCACATGTCCCTGATAATTACTCCGGCAAGAGGTGCATACAGCTACACGTGTCCCTGATAATTATTCCACCCTGATAATTACACCGGGCAGAGGTGCATCCAGCAGCATGTGTCCCTGATAATTACACTGGCAAGATTTGCATCCAGCTGCAGGTGACCCTGGTAATTACATCAGCCAGAGGTGCATCCAGCTGCATGTGTCCCTGATAATTACTCTGGCAAGAGATGCATCCAACTTCAAGTATCGCTGATAATTACACTGGCAAGAGTTGTATCCAGCTGTATGTGTCCATGATAATTACACTGGCAAGAGGTGCATCCAGCTGCACGTATCCCTGATAAGTACTCTGGCAAGAGGTGCATCGAGCTGCACGTGTCCCTGATAATTACTCCGGCAAGAGGTGCATCCAGCTGCAAGTGACCCTGATAATTACACTGGCAAGAGGTGAATTTACCTACATGTGTCCCTGATAATTACACCGGCAAGAGGTTTATCCAGCTGCAAGTGACCCTGATAATTACACCAGCAAGAGGTGCATCCAGCTGCATGTGTCCCTGATAATTACTCCGGCAAGAGGAGCTTCCACCTACACTTGTCCCTGATAATTACTCCACCCTGATAATTACACCGGCCAGAGGTGCATCCAGCTGCATGTGTCCTTGATAATTACACTGGCAAGAATTGCATCCAGCTGCACGTGTCCCTGATAATGACTCCGGCAAGAGGTGCATCCAGCTGCAAGTGTCCCTGATAATTACTCTGGTAAGAGGTGCATCCAGCTGCAAGTGAACATTATAATTACAACGGCCAGAGTTGCATCCAGCTGCACGTGTCCCTGATAATTACTCCGGCAAGAGGTGCATCTAGCTGCATGTGTCCCTGATAATTACACTGGCAAGAGGTGCATCCAGCTGTACGTGTCCCTGATAATTACAGTGGCAAGAGGTGCATCCAGCTCCACGTTTCCCTGATAATGACTCCGGCAAGAGGTGCATCCAGCTGCAAGTGTCCCTGATAATTACTCTGGCAAGAGGTGCATCCACTGCAGGTGATCCTGATAATTAGACCAGACAGAGGTGCATCCAGCTGCAAGTTACCCTGATAATTACTCCGGCAAGAGGTGCATCCAGCTGCACGTGTCCCTGATAATTACAAAGACAAGAGGTGCATCCAGCTGCACATGTCCCTGATAATTACTCCGGCAAGAGGTGCATCCAGCTGCACGTGACCCTGATAATTACATCAGCCAGAGGTGCGTCCAGCTGCATGTGTCCCTGATAATTACTCTGGATAAGAGGTGCATCAAACTACAAGTATCGCTGATAATTACACTGGCAAGAGTTGCATCCAGCTGTATGTGTCCATGATAATTACACTGGCAAGAGGTACATCCAGCTCCACGTGTCCCTGATAATTAAAAAGACAAGAGCTGCATCCATCTCCACGTGTCCCTGATAATTACTCTGGCAAGAGGTGCATCCAGCTGCACGTGTCCCTGATCATTACTATGGTAAGAGGTGCATCCAGCTGCAGGTGACCCTGATCATTACCCTGGCCAGAGGTGCATCCAGCTTCAAGTGAACCTTATAATTACAGCGGCAAGAGTTACATCCAGCTGCAAGTGACCCTGATAATTACTCCGGCAAGAGGTCCATCCAGCTGCATGTGTCCCTGATAATTATTCCGGCAAGAGATGCATCCAGCTGTACGTGTCCCTGATAATTACTCGGCAAGAGGTGCATCCAGCTGCATGTGTCCCTGATAATTACTCCGGCAAGAGGAGCATCCAGCTACACGTGTCCCTGATAATTACTCCACCCTGATAATTACACCGGCCAGAGGTGAATCCAGCTACACGTGTCCCAGATAATTACTCTGGCAAGAATTACATCCAGCTGCAAGTGACCCTGATAATTACACCGGCCAGAGATGCATCCAGCTGCATGTGTCCCTGATAATTAATCTGGCAAGATTTGCATCCAGCTGAACGTTTCCCTGATAATTACTCCGGCAAGAGGTGGATCCAGCTGCACGTGTCCCTGATAATTACTCCGGCAAGAGGTGCATCCAGCTGCATGGGTCCGTGATAATTACTCTGGCAAGAGGTGCATCCAGCTGCAAGTGACCCTGATAATTACACCGGCCAGAGGTGCATCCAGCTGCATGTGTCACTGATAATTAATCTGGCAATATTTGCATCCAGCTCAACGTGTCCCTGATAATTACTCCGGCAAGAGGTGCATCCATCTGCACGTGTCCCTGATAATTACTCTGGCAAGAGGTGCATCCAGCTGCACGTGTCCCTGATCATTACTATGGTAAGAGGTGCATCCAGCTGCAGGTGACCCTGATAATTACAGCGGCAAGAGTTACATCCAGCTGCAAGTGACCCTGAGAATTACTCCGGCAAGAGGTGCATCCAGCTACATGTGTCCCTGATAATTATTCCGGCAAGAGATGCATCCAGCTGCACATGTCCCTGATAATTACTCCGGCAAGAGGTGCATACAGCTACACGTGTCCCTGATAATTATTCCACCCTGATAATTACACCGGGCAGATGTGCATCCAGCTGCATGTGTCCCTGATAATTACACTGGCAAGATTTGCATCCAGCTGCAGGTGACCCTGATAATTACATCAGCCAGAGGTGCATCCAGCTGCATGTGTCCCTGATAATTACTCTGGCAAGAGATGCATCCAACTTCAAGTATCGCTGATAATTACACTGGCAAGAGTTGTATCCAGCTGTATGTGTCCATGATAATTACACTGGCAAGAGGTGCATCCAGCTGCACGTATCCCTGATAAGTACTCTGGCAAGAGGTGGATCCAGCTGCAAGTGACCCCGATAATTACACTGGCAAGAGGTGAATCCACCTACATGTGTCCCTGATAATTACACCGGCAAGAGGTTTATCCAGCTGCAAGTGACCCTGATAATTACACCAGCAAGAGGTGCATCCAGCTGCATGTATCCCTGATAATTACTCCGGCAAGAGGAGCTTCCACCTACACTTGTCCCTGATAATTACTCCACCCTGATAATTACACCGGCCAGAGGTGCATCCAGCTGCATGTGTCCTTGATAATTACACTGGCAAGAATTGCATCCAGCTGCACGTGTCCCTGATAATGACTCCGGCAAGAGGTGCATCCAGCTGCAAGTGTCCCTGATAATTACTCTGGTAAGAGGTGCATCCAGCTGCAAGTGAACATTATAATTACAACGGCCAGAGTTGCATCCAGCTGCACGTCTCCCTGATAATTACTCCGGCAAGAGGTGCATCTAGCTGCATGTGTCCCTGATAATTACACTGGCAAGAGGTGCATCCAGCTGCACGTGACCCTGATAATTACATCAGCCAGAGGTGCATCCAGTTGCATGTGTCCCTGATAATTACTCTGGATAAGAGGTGCATCCAACTTCAAGTATCGCTGATAATTACACTGGCAAGAGTTGCATGAAGCTGTATGTGTCCATGATAATTACACTGGCAAGAGGTGCATCCAGCTCCACGTGTCCCTGATAATTAAAAAGACAAGAGGTGCATCAATCTGCACGTGTTCCTGATAATTACTCTGGCAAGAGGTGCATCCAGCTGCACGTGTCCCTGATCATTACTATGGTAAGAGGTGCATCCAGCTGCAGGTGACCCTGATAATTACACTGGCCAGAGGTGCATCCAGCTGCAAGTGAACCTTATAATTACAGCGGCAAGAGTTACATCCAGCTGCAAGTGACCCTGATAATTACACCGGCAAGAGGTGCATCCAGCTGCATGTGTCCCTGATAATTATTCCGGCAAGAGATGCATCCAGCTGTACGTGTCCCTGATAATTACAGTGGCAAGAGGTGCATCCAGCTCCACGTTTCCCTGATAATGACTCCGGCAAGAGGTGCATCCAGCTGCAAGGGTCCCTGATAATTACTCTGGCAAGAGGTGCATCCACTGCAGGTGATCCTGATAATTACACCAGACAGAGGTGCATCCAGCTGCAAGTGACCCCGATAATTACACTGGCAAGAGGTGAATCCACCTACATGTGTCCCTGATAATTACACCGGCAAGAGGTTTATCCAGCTGCAAGTGACCCTGATAATTACACCAGCAAGAGGTGCATCCAGCTGCATGTATCCCTGATAATTACTCCGGCAAGAGGAGCTTCCACCTACACTTGTCCCTGATAATTACTCCACCCTGATAATTACACCGGCCAGAGGTGCATCCAGCTGCATGTGTCCTTGATAATTACACTGGCAAGAATTGCATCCAGCTGCACGTGTCCCTGATAATGAATCCGGCAAGAGGTGCATCCAGCTGCAAGTGTCCCTGATAATTACTCTGGAAAGAGGTGCATCCAGCTGCAAGTGAACATTATAATTACAACGGCCAGAGTTGCATCCAGCTGCACGTGTACCTGATAATTACTCCGGCAAGAGGTGCATCTAGCTGCATGTGTCCCTGATAATTACACTGGCAAGAGGTGCATCCAGCTGCACGTGACCCTGATAATTACATCAGCCAGAGGTGCATCCAGTTGCATGTGTCCCTGATAATTACTCTGGATAAGAGGTGCATCCAACTTCAAGTATCGCTGATAATTACACTGGCAAGAGTTGCATGAAGCTGTATGTGTCCATGATAATTACACTGGCAAGAGGTGCATCCAGCTCCACGTGTCCCTGATAATTAAAAAGACAAGAGGTGCATCAATCTGCACGTGTTCCTGATAATTACTCTGGCAAGAGGTGCATCCAGCTGCACGTGTCCCTGATCATTACTATGGTAAGAGGTGCATCCAGCTGCAGGTGACCCTGATAATTACACTGGCCAGAGGTGCATCCAGCTGCAAGTGAACCTTATAATTACAGCGGCAAGAGTTACATCCCGCTGCAAGTGACCCTGATAATTACTCCGGCAAGAGGTGCATCCAGCTGCATGTGTCCCTGATAATTATTCCGGCAAGAGATGCATCCAGCTGTACGTGTCCCTGATAATTACAGTGGCAAGAGGTGCATCCAGCTCCACGTTTCCCTGATAATGACTCCGGCAAGAGGAGCATCCAGCTGCAAGTGTCCCTGATAATTACTCTGGCAAGAGGTGCATCCACTGCAGGTGATCCTGATAATTACACCAGACAGAGGTGCATCCAGCTGCAAGTGACCCTGATAATTACTCCGGCAAGAGGTGCATCCAGCTGCACGTGTCCCTGATAATTACAAAGACAAGAGGTGCATCCAGCTGCACATGTCCCTGATAATTACTCCGGCAAGAGGTGCATCCAGCTGCACGTGACCCTGATAATTACATCAGCCAGAGGTGCGTCCAGCTGCATGTGTCCCTGATAATTACTCTGGATAAGAGGTGCATCAAACTACAAGTATCGCTGATAATTACACTGGCAAGAGTTGCATCCAGCTGTATGTGTCCATGATAATTACACTGGCAAGAGGTACATCCAGCTCCACGTGTCCCTGATAATTAAAAAGACAAGAGCTGCATCCATCTCCACGTGTCCCTGATAATTACTCTGGCAAGAGGTGCATCCAGCTGCACGTGTCCCTGATCATTACTATGGTAAGAGGTGCATCCAGCTGCAGGTGACCCTGATCATTACCCTGGCCAGAGGTGCATCCAGCTTCAAGTGAACCTTATAATTACAGCGGCAAGAGTTACATCCAGCTGCAAGTGACCCTGATAATTACTCCGGCAAGAGGTGCATCCAGCTGCAAGTGTCCCTGATAATTACTCTGGCAAGAGGTGCATCCAGCTGCAGGTGATCCTGATAATTACACCAGACAGAGGTGCATCCAGCTGCAAGTGACCCTGATAATTACTCCGGCAAGAGGTGCATCCAGCTGCACGTGTCCCTGATAATTACAAAGACACGAGGTGCGTCCAGCTGCACATGTCCCTGATAATTACTCCGGCAAGAGGTGCATCCAGCTGCAAGTGACCCTGATAATTACACTGGCAAGAGGTGAATCCAGCTGCACGTGTCCCTGATAATTATACCGGCAAGAGGTTCATCCAGCTGCAAGTGACCCTGATAATTACACCAGCAAAAGGTGCATCCAGCTGCATGTGTCCCTGATAATTACAGTGGCAAGAGGTGCATCCAGCTGCAGGTGACCCTGATAATTACATCAGCCAGAGGTGCATCCAGCTGCATGTGTCCCTGATAATTACTCTGGCAAGAGGTGCATCCAAATTCAAGTATTGCTGATAATTGCATTGGCAAGAGTTGTATCCAGCTGTATGTGTCCATGATAATTACACTGGCAAAAGGTGTATCCACTGCACGTATCCCTGATAATTACTCCGGCAAGAGGAACATCCAGCTACACGTGTCGCAGATAATTACACTGGCAAGAATTACATCCAGCTGCAAGTGACCCTGATAATTACACCGGCCAGAGGTGCATCCAGCTGCATGTGTCCCTGATAATTAATCTGGCAAGATTTGCATCCAGCTGAACGTGTCCCTGATAATTACTCTGGCAAGAGGTGCATCCAGCTGCAAGTGACCCTGATAATTACACCGGCCAGAGGTGCATCCAGCTGCATGTGTCCCTGATAATTACTCTGGCAAGAGGTGCATCCAGCTGCAGGTGACCCTGATCATTACCCTGGCCAGAGGTGCGTCCAGCTTCAAGTGAACATTATAATTACAACGGCCAGAGTTGCATCCAGCTGCACGTGTCCCTGATAATTACTCCGGCAAGAGGTGCATCTAGCTGCATGTGTCCCTGATAATTACACTGGCAAGAGGTGCATCCAGCTGCACGTGTCCCTGATAATTAAAAATACAAGAGCTGCATCCATCTCCACGTGTCCCTGATAATTACTCTGGATAAGAGGTGCATCAAACTACAAGTATCGCTGATAATTACACTGGCAAGAGTTGCATCCAGCTGTATGTGTCCATGATAATTACACTGGCAAGAGGTACATCCAGCTCCACGTGTCACTGATAATTAAAAATACAAGAGCTGCATCCATCTCCACGTGTCCCTGATAATTACTCTGGCAAGAGGTGCATCCAGCTGCACGTGTCCCTGATCATTACTATGGTAAGAGGTGCATCCAGCTGCAGGTGACCCTGATCATTACCCTGGCCAGAGGTGCATCCAGCTTCAAGTGAACATTATAATTACAACGGCCAGAGTTGCATCCAGCTGCACGTGTCCCTGATAATTACTCCGGCAAGAGGTGCATCTAGCTGCATGTGTCCCTGATAATTACACTGGCAAGAGGTGCATCCAGCTGCACGTGACCCTGATAATTATATCAGCCAGAGGTGCATCCAGTTGCATGTGTCCCTGATAATTACTCTGTATAAGAGGTGCATCCAACTTCAAGTATCGCTGATAATTACACTGGCAAGAGTTGCATGAAGCTGTATGTGTCCATGTTAATTACACTGGCAAGAGGTGCATCCAGCTCCACGTGTCCCTGATAATTAAAAAGACAAGAGGTGCATCAATCTGCACGTGTTCCTGATAATTACTCTGGCAAGAGGTGCATCCAGCTGCACGTGTCCCTGATCATTACTATGGTAAGAGGAGCATCCAGCTGCAGGTGACCCTGATAATTACACTGGCCAGAGGTGCATCCAGCTGCAAGTGAACCTTATAATTACAGCGGCAAGAGTTACATCCAGCTGCAAGTGACCCTGATAATTACTCCGGCAAGAGGTGCATCCAGCTGCATGTGTCCCTGATAATTATTCCGGCAAGAGATGCATCCAGCTGTACGTGTCCCTGATAATTACAGTGGCAAGAGGTGCATCCAGCTCCACGTTTCCCTGATAATGACTCCGGCAAGAGGTGCATCCAGCTGCTAGTCTCACTGATAATTACTCTGGCAAGAGGTGCATCCACTGCAGGTGATCCTGATAATTACACCAGACAGAGGTGCATCCAGCTGCAAGTGACCCTGATAATTACTCCGGCAAGAGGTGCATCCAGCTGCACGTGTCCCTGATAATTACAAAGACAAGAGGTGCATCCAGCTGCACATGTCCCTGATAATTACTCCGGCAAGAGGTGCATCCAGCTGCACGTGACCCTGATAATTACATCAGCCAGAGGTGCGTCCAGCTGCATGTGTCCCTGATAATTACTCTGGATAAGAGGTGCATCAAACTACAAGTATCGCTGATAATTACACTGGCAAGAGTTGCATCCAGCTGTATGTGTCCATGATAATTACACTGGCAAGAGGTACATCCAGCTCCACGTGTCCCTGATAATTAAAAAGACAAGAGCTGCATCCATCTCCACGTGTCCCTGATAATTACTCTGGCAAGAGGTGCATCCAGCTGCACGTGTCCCTGATCATTACTATGGTAAGAGGTGCATCCAGCTGCAGGTGACCCTGATCATTACCCTGGCCAGAGGTGCATCCAGCTTCAAGTGAACCTTATAATTACAGCGGCAAGAGTTACATCCAGCTGCAAGTGACCCTGATAATTACTCCGGCAAGAGGTGCATCCAGCTGCATGTGTCCCTGATAATTATTCCGGCAAGAGATGCATCCAGCTGTACGTGTCCCTGATAATTACTCGGCAAGAGGTGCATCCAGCTGCATGTGTCCCTGATAATTACTCCGGCAAGAGGAGCATCCAGCTACACGTGTCCCTGATAATTACTCCACCCTGATAATTACACCGGCCAGAGGTGCATCCAGCTGCAAGTGTCCCTGATAATTACTCTGGCAAGAGGTGCATCCAGCTGCAGGTGATCCTGATAATTACACCAGACAGAGGTGCATCCAGCTGCAAGTGACCCTGATAATTACTCCGGCAAGAGGTGCATCCAGCTGCACGTGTCCCTGATAATTACAAAGACACGAGGTGCGTCCAGCTGCACATGTCCCTGATAATTACTCCGGCAAGAGGTGCATCCAGCTGCAAGTGACCCTGATAATTACACTGGCAAGAGGTGAATCCAGCTGCACGTGTCCCTGATAATTATACCGGCAAGAGGTTCATCCAGCTGCAAGTGACCCTGATAATTACACCAGCAAAAGGTGCATCCAGCTGCATGTGTCCCTGATAATTACAGTGGCAAGAGGTGCATCCAGCTGCACGTGACCCTGATAATTACATCAGCCAGAGGTGCATCCAGCTGCATGTGTCCCTGATAATTACTCTGGCAAGAGGTGCATCCAAATTCAAGTATTGCTGATAATTGCATTGGCAAGAGTTGTATCCAGCTGTATGTGTCCATGATAATTACACTGGCAAGAGGTGCATCCAGCTGCACGTATCCCTGATAAGTACTCTGGCAAAAGGTGTATCCACTGCACGTATCCCTGATAATTACTCCGGCAAGAGGAACATCCAGCTACACGTGTCGCAGATAATTACACTGGCAAGAATTACATCCAGCTGCAAGTGACCCTGATAATTACACCGGCCAGAGGTGCATCCAGCTGCATGTGTCCCTGATAATTAATCTGGCAAGATTTGCATCCAGCTGAACGTGTCCCTGATAATTACTCTGGCAAGAGGTGCATCCAGCTGCACGGGTCCCTGATAATTACTCTGGCAAGAGGTGCATCCAGCTGCAAGTGACCCTGATAATTACACCGGCCAGAGGTGCATCCAGCTGCATGTGTCCCTGATAATTACTCTGGCAAGAGGTGCATCCAGCTGCAGGTGACCCTGATAATTACATCAGCCAGAGGTGCATCCAGCTGCATGTGTCCCTGATAATTACTCTTGATAAGAGGTGCATCCAACTTCAAGTATCGCTGATAATTACACTGGCAAGAGTTGCATGAATCTGTATGTGTCCATGATAATTACACTGGCAAGAGGTGCATCCAGCTGCAAGTGACCCTGATAATTACTCCGGCAAGAGGTGCATCCAGCTGCACGTGTCCCTGATAATTACAAAGACAAGAGGTGCATCCAGCTGCACATGTCCCTGATAATTACTCCGGCAAGAGGTGTATCCAGCTGCAAGTGACCCTGATAATTACACTGGCAAGAGGTGAATCCAGCTGAACGTGTCCCTGATAATTATACCGGCAAGAGGTTCATCCAGCTGCAAGTGACCCTGATAATTACACCAGCAAGAGGTGCATCCAGCTGCATGTGTCCCTGATAATTACAGTGGCAAGAGGTGCATCCAGCTGCAGGTGACCCTGATAATTACATCAGCCAGAGCTGCATCCAGCTGCAAGTGACCCTGATAATTACTCCGGCAAGAGGTGCATCCAGCTGCACGTGTCCCTGATAATGACTCCGGCAAAAGGTGCATCCAGCTGCAAGTGTCCCTGATAATTACTCTGGTAAGAGGTGCATCCAGCTGCAAGTGAACATTATAATTACACCGGCCAGAGTTGCATCCAGCTGCACGTGTCCCTGATAATTACTCCGGCAAGAGGTGCATCTAGCTGCATGTGTCCCTGATAATTACACTGGCAAGAGGTGCATCCAGCTGCACGTGACCCTGATAATTACATCAGCCAGAGGTGCATCCAGTTGCATGTGTCGCTGATAATTACTCTGGATAAGAGGTGCATCCAACTTCAAGTATCGCTGATAATTACACTGGCAAGAGTTGCATGAAGCTGTATGTGTCCATGATAATTACACTGGCAAGAGGTGCATCCAGCTCCACGTGTCCCTGATAATTAAAAAGACAAGAGGTGCATCAATCTGCACGTGTTCCTGATAATTACTCTGGCAAGAGGTGCATCCAGCTGCACGTGTCCCTGATCATTACGATGGTAAGAGGTGCATCCAGCTGCAGGTGACCCTGATAATTACACTGGCCAGAGGTGCATCCAGCTGCAAGTGAACCTTATAATTACAGCGGCAAGAGTTACATCCAGCTGCAAGTGACAATGATAATTACTCCGGCAAGAGGTGCATCCAGCTGCATGTGTCCCTGATAATTATTCCGGCAAGAGATGCATCCAGCTGTACGTGTCCATGATAATTACAGTGGCAAGAGGTGCATCCAGCTCCACGTGTCCCTGATAATGACTCCGGCAAGAGGTGCATCCAGCTGCAAGTGTCCCTGATAATTACTCTGGCAAGAGGTGCATCCACTGCAGATGACCCTGATAATTACATCAGCCAGAGGTGCGTCCAGCTGCATGTGTCCCTGATAATTACTCTGGATAAGAGGTGCATCAAACTACAAGTATCGCTGATATTTACACTGGCAAGAGTTGCATCCAGCTGTATGTGTCCATGATAATTACACTGGCAAGAGGTACATCCAGCTCCACGTGTCCCTGATAATTAAAAAGACAAGAGCTGCATCCATCTCCACGTGTCCCTGATAATTACTCTGGCAAGAGGTGCATCCAGCTGCACGTGTCCCTGATCATTACTATGGTAAGAGGTGCATCCAGCTGCAGGTGACCCTGATCATTACCCTGGCCAGAGGTGCATCCAGCTTCAAGTGAACCTTATAATTACAGCGGCAAGAGTTACATCCAGCTGCAAGTGACCCTGATAATTACTCCGGCAAGAGGTGCATCCAGCTGCATGTGTCCCTGATAATTATTCCGGCAAGAGATGCATCCAGCTGTACGTGTCCCTGATAATTACTCGGCAAGAGGTGCATCCAGCTGCATGTGTCCCTGATAATTACTCCGGCAAGAGGAGCATCCAGCTACACGTGTCCCTGATAATTACTCCACCCTGATAATTACACCGGCCAGAGGTGCATCCAGCTGCAAGTGTCCCTGATAATTACTCTGGCAAGAGGTGCATCCAGCTGCAGGTGATCCTGATAATTACACCAGACAGAGGTGCATCCAGCTGCAAGTGACCCTGATAATTACTCCGGCAAGAGGTGCATCCAGCTGCACGTGTCCCTGATAATTACAAAGACACGAGGTGCGTCCAGCTGCACATGTCCCTGATAATTACTCCGGCAAGAGGTGCATCCAGCTGCAAGTGACCCTGATAATTACACTGGCAAGAGGTGAATCCAGCTGCACGTGTCCCTGATAATTATACCGGCAAGAGGTTCATCCAGCTGCAAGTGACCCTGATAATTACACCAGCAAAAGGTGCATCCAGCTGCATGTGTCCCTGATAATTACAGTGGCAAGAGGTGCATCCAGCTGCACGTGACCCTGATAATTACATCAGCCAGAGGTGCATCCAGCTGCATGTGTCCCTGATAATTACTCTGGCAAGAGGTGCATCCAAATTCAAGTATTGCTGATAATTGCATTGGCAAGAGTTGTATCCAGCTGTATGTGTCCATGATAATTACACTGGCAAGAGGTGCATCCAGCTGCACGTATCCCTGATAAGTACTCTGGCAAAAGGTGTATCCACTGCACGTATCCCTGATAATTACTCCGGCAAGAGGAACATCCAGCTACACGTGTCGCAGATAATTACACTGGCAAGAATTACATCCAGCTGCAAGTGACCCTGATAATTACACCGGCCAGAGGTGCATCCAGCTGCATGTGTCCCTGATAATTAATCTGGCAAGATTTGCATCCAGCTGAACGTGTCCCTGATAATTACTCTGGCAAGAGGTGCATCCAGCTGCACGGGTCCCTGATAATTACTCTGGCAAGAGGTGCATCCAGCTGCAAGTGACCCTGATAATTACACCGGCCAGAGGTGCATCCAGCTGCATGTGTCCCTGATAATTACTCTGGCAAGAGGTGCATCCAGCTGCAGGTGACCCTGATAATTACATCAGCCAGAGGTGCATCCAGCTGCATGTGTCCCTGATAATTACTCTTGATAAGAGGTGCATCCAACTTCAAGTATCGCTGATAATTACACTGGCAAGAGTTGCATGAATCTGTATGTGTCCATGATAATTACACTGGCAAGAGGTGCATCCAGCTGCAAGTGACCCTGATAATTACTCCGGCAAGAGGTGCATCCAGCTGCACGTGTCCCTGATAATTACAAAGACAAGAGGTGCATCCAGCTGCACATGTCCCTGATAATTACTCCGGCAAGAGGTGTATCCAGCTGCAAGTGACCCTGATAATTACACTGGCAAGAGGTGAATCCAGCTGAACGTGTCCCTGATAATTATACCGGCAAGAGGTTCATCCAGCTGCAAGTGACCCTGATAATTACACCAGCAAGAGGTGCATCCAGCTGCATGTGTCCCTGATAATTACAGTGGCAAGAGGTGCATCCAGCTGCAGGTGACCCTGATAATTACATCAGCCAGAGCTGCATCCAGCTGCAAGTGACCCTGATAATTACTCCGGCAAGAGGTGCATCCAGCTGCACGTGTCCCTGATAATGACTCCGGCAAAAGGTGCATCCAGCTGCAAGTGTCCCTGATAATTACTCTGGTAAGAGGTGCATCCAGCTGCAAGTGAACATTATAATTACACCGGCCAGAGTTGCATCCAGCTGCACGTGTCCCTGATAATTACTCCGGCAAGAGGTGCATCTAGCTGCATGTGTCCCTGATAATTACACTGGCAAGAGGTGCATCCAGCTGCACGTGACCCTGATAATTACATCAGCCAGAGGTGCATCCAGTTGCATGTGTCGCTGATAATTACTCTGGATAAGAGGTGCATCCAACTTCAAGTATCGCTGATAATTACACTGGCAAGAGTTGCATGAAGCTGTATGTGTCCATGATAATTACACTGGCAAGAGGTGCATCCAGCTCCACGTGTCCCTGATAATTAAAAAGACAAGAGGTGCATCAATCTGCACGTGTTCCTGATAATTACTCTGGCAAGAGGTGCATCCAGCTGCACGTGTCCCTGATCATTACGATGGTAAGAGGTGCATCCAGCTGCAGGTGACCCTGATAATTACACTGGCCAGAGGTGCATCCAGCTGCAAGTGAACCTTATAATTACAGCGGCAAGAGTTACATCCAGCTGCAAGTGACAATGATAATTACTCCGGCAAGAGGTGCATCCAGCTGCATGTGTCCCTGATAATTATTCCGGCAAGAGATGCATCCAGCTGTACGTGTCCATGATAATTACAGTGGCAAGAGGTGCATCCAGCTCCACGTGTCCCTGATAATGACTCCGGCAAGAGGTGCATCCAGCTGCAAGTGTCCCTGATAATTACTCTGGCAAGAGGTGCATCCACTGCAGATGACCCTGATAATTACATCAGCCAGAGGTGCGTCCAGCTGCATGTGTCCCTGATAATTACTCTGGATAAGAGGTGCATCAAACTACAAGTATCGCTGATATTTACACTGGCAAGAGTTGCATCCAGCTGTATGTGTCCATGATAATTACACTGGCAAGAGGTACATCCAGCTCCACGTGTCCCTGATAATTAAAAAGACAAGAGCTGCATCCATCTCCACGTGTCCCTGATAATTACTCTGGCAAGAGGTGCATCCAGATGCACGTGTCCCTGATCATTACTATGGTAAGAGGTGCATCCAGCTGCAGGTGACCCTGATAATTACCCTGGCCAGAGGTGCATCCAGCTTCAAGTGAACCTTATAATTACAGCGGCAAGAGTTACATCCAGCTGCAAGTGACCCTGATAATTACTCCGGCAAGAGGTGCATCCAGCTGCATGTGTCCCTGATAATTATTCCGGCAAGAGATGCATCCAGCTGTACGTGTCCCTGATAATTACTCGGCAAGAGGTGCATCCAGCTGCATGTGTCCCTGATAATTACTCCGGCAAGAGGAGCATCCAGCTACACGTGTCCCTGATAATTACTCCACCCTGATAATTTCACCGGCCAGAGGTGCATCCAGCTACATGTGTCCCTGATAATTACACTGGCAAGATTTGCATCCAGCTGAACGTGTCCCTGATAATTACTCCGGCAAGAGGTGCATCCAGCTGCAAGTGTCCCTGATAATTACTCTGGCAAGAGGTGCATCCAGCTGCAGGTGATCCTGATAATTACACCAGACAGAGGTGCATCCAGCTGCAAATGACCCTGATAATTACTCCGGCAAGAGGTGCATCCAGCTGCACGTGTCCCTGATAATTACAAAGAGAAGAGGTGCATCCAGCTGCACATGTCCCTGATAATTACTCCGGCAAGAGGTGCATCCAGCTACACGTGTCCCTGATAATTACTCCGCCCTGATAATTACACCGGCCAGAGGTGCATCGAGCTGCATGTGTCCCTGATAATGACTCCGGCAAGAGGTGCATCCAGCTGCAAGTGTCCCTGATAATTACTCTGGTAAGAGGTGCATCCAGCTGCAAGTGAACATTATAATTACACCGGCCAGAGTTGCATCCAGCTGCACGTGTCCCTGATAATTACTCCGGCAAGAGGTGCATCTAGCTGCATGTGTCCCTGATAATTACACTGGCAAGAGGTGCATCCAGCTGCACGTGAGCCTGATAATTACATCAGCCAGAGGTGCATCCAGTTGCATGTGTCGCTGATAATTACTCTGGATAAGAGGTGCATCCAACTTCAAGTATCGCTGATAATTACACTGGCAAGAGTTGCATGAAGCTGTATGTGTCCATGATAATTACACTGGCAAGAGGTGCATCCAGCTCCACGTGTCCCTGATAATTAAAAAGACAAGAGGTGCATAAATCTGCACGTGTTCCTGATAATTACTCTGGCAAGAGGTGCATCCAGCTGCACGTGTCCCTGATCATTACTATGGTAAGAGGTGCATCCAGCTGCAGGTGACCCTGATAATTACACTGGCCAGAGGTGCATCCAGCTGCAAGTGAACCTTATAATTACAGCGGCAAGAGTTACATCCATCTGCAAGTGACCCTGATAATTACTCCGGCAAGAGGTGCATCCAGCTGCATGTGTCCCTGATAATTATTCCGGCAAGAGATGCATCCAGCTGTACGTGTCCCTGATAATTACAGTGGCAAGAGGTGCATCCAGCTCCACGTGTCCCTGATAATGACTCCGGCAAGAGGTGCATCCAGCTGCAAGTGTCCCTGATAATTACTCTGGCAAGAGGTGCATCCACTGCAGATCACCCTGATAATTACATCAGCCAGAGGTGCGTCCAGCTGCATGTGTCCCTGATAATTACTCTGGATAAGAGGTGCATCAAACTACAAGTATCGCTGATAATTACACTGGCAAGAGTTGCATCCAGCTGTATGTGTCCATGATAATTACACTGGCAAGAGGTACATCCAGCTCCACGTGTCCCTGATAATTAAAAAGACAAGAGCTGCATCCATCTCCACGTGTCCCTGATAATTACTCTGGCAAGAGGTGCATCCAGATGCACGTGTCCCTGATCATTACTATGGTAAGAGGTGCATCCAGCTGCAGGTGACCCTGATAATTACCCTGGCCAGAGGTGCATCCAGCTTCAAGTGAACCTTATAATTACAGCGGCAAGAGTTACATCCAGCTGCAAGTGACCCTGATAATTACTCCGGCAAGAGGTGCATCCAGCTGCATGTGTCCCTGATAATTATTCCGGCAAGAGATGCATCCAGCTGTACGTGTCCCTGATAATTACTCGGCAAGAGGTGCATCCAGCTGCATGTGTCCCTGATAATTACTCCGGCAAGAGGAGCATCCAGCTACACGTGTCCCTGATAATTACTCCACCCTGATAATTACACCGGCCAGAGGTGCATCCAGCTACATGTGTCCCTGATAATTACACTGGCAAGATTTGCATCCAGCTGAACGTGTCCCTGATAATTACTCCGGCAAGAGGTGCATCCAGCTGCAAGTGTCCCTGATAATTACTCTGGCAAGAGGTGCATCCAGCTGCAGGTGATCCTGATAATTACACCAGACAGAGGTGCATCCAGCTGCAAGTGACCCTGATAATTACTCCGGCAAGAGGTGCATCCAGCTGCACGTGTCCCTGATAATTACAAAGAGAAGAGGTGCATCCAGCTGCACATGTCCCTGATAATTACTCCGGCAAGAGGTGCATCCAGCTGCAAGTGACCCTGATAATTACACTGGCAAGAGGTGCATCCAGCTGCACGTGTCCCTGATAATTACAAAGAGAAGAGGTGCATCCAGCTGCACATGTCCCTGATAATTACTCCGGCAAGAGGTGCATCCAGCTACACGTGTCCCTGATAATTACTCCGCCCTGATAATTACACCGGCCAGAGGTGCATCGAGCTGCATGTGTCCCTGATAATGACTCCGGCAAGAGGTGCATCCAGCTGCAAGTGTCCCTGATAATTACTCTGGTAAGAGGTGCATCCAGCTGCAAGTGAACATTATAATTACACCGGCCAGAGTTGCATCCAGCTGCACGTGTCCCTGATAATTACTCCGGCAAGAGGTGCATCTAGCTGCATGTGTCCCTGATAATTACACTGGCAAGAGGTGCATCCAGCTGCACGTGAGCCTGATAATTACATCAGCCAGAGGTGCATCCAGTTGCATGTGTCGCTGATAATTACTCTGGATAAGAGGTGCATCCAACTTCAAGTATCGCTGATAATTACACTGGCAAGAGTTGCATGAAGCTGTATGTGTCCATGATAATTACACTGGCAAGAGGTGCATCCAGCTCCACGTGTCCCTGATAATTAAAAAGACAAGAGGTGCATAAATCTGCACGTGTTCCTGATAATTACTCTGGCAAGAGGTGCATCCAGCTGCACGTGTCCCTGATCATTACTATGGTAAGAGGTGCATCCAGCTGCAGGTGACCCTGATAATTACACTGGCCAGAGGTGCATCCAGCTGCAAGTGAACCTTATAATTACAGCGGCAAGAGTTACATCCATCTGCAAGTGACCCTGATAATTACTCCGGCAAGAGGTGCATCCAGCTGCATGTGTCCCTGATAATTATTCCGGCAAGAGATGCATCCAGCTGTACGTGTCCCTGATAATTACAGTGGCAAGAGGTGCATCCAGCTCCACGTGTCCCTGATAATGACTCCGGCAAGAGGTGCATCCAGCTGCAAGTGTCCCTGATAATTACTCTGGCAAGAGGTGCATCCACTGCAGATCACCCTGATAATTACATCAGCCAGAGGTGCGTCCAGCTGCATGTGTCCCTGATAATTACTCTGGATAAGAGGTGCATCAAACTACAAGTATCGCTGATAATTACACTGGCAAGAGTTGCATCCAGCTGTATGTGTCCATGATAATTACACTGGCAAGAGGTACATCCAGCTCCACGTGTCCCTGATAATTAAAAAGACAAGAGCTGCATCCATCTCCACGTGTCCCTGATAATTACTCTGGCAAGAGGTGCATCCAGATGCACGTGTCCCTGATCATTACTATGGTAAGAGGTGCATCCAGCTGCAGGTGACCCTGATAATTACCCTGGCCAGAGGTGCATCCAGCTTCAAGTGAACCTTATAATTACAGCGGCAAGAGTTACATCCAGCTGCAAGTGACCCTGATAATTACTCCGGCAAGAGGTGCATCCAGCTGCATGTGTCCCTGATAATTATTCCGGCAAGAGATGCATCCAGCTGTACGTGTCCCTGATAATTACTCGGCAAGAGGTGCATCCAGCTGCATGTGTCCCTGATAATTACTCCGGCAAGAGGAGCATCCAGCTACACGTGTCCCTGATAATTACTCCACCCTGATAATTACACCGGCCAGAGGTGCATCCAGCTACATGTGTCCCTGATAATTACACTGGCAAGATTTGCATCCAGCTGAACGTGTCCCTGATAATTACTCCGGCAAGAGGTGCATCCAGCTGCAAGTGTCCCTGATAATTACTCTGGCAAGAGGTGCATCCAGCTGCAGGTGATCCTGATAATTACACCAGACAGAGGTGCATCCAGCTGCAAGTGACCCTGATAATTACTCCGGCAAGAGGTGCATCCAGCTGCACGTGTCCCTGATAATTACAAAGAGAAGAGGTGCATCCAGCTGCACATGTCCCTGATAATTACTCCGGCAAGAGGTGCATCCAGCTGCAAGTGACCCTGATAATTACACTGGCAAGAGGTGAATCCAGCTGCACGTGTCCCTGATAATTATACCGGCAAGAGGTTCATCCAGCTGCAGGTGACCCTGATAATTACATCAGCCAGAGGTGCATCCAGCTGCATGTGTCCCTGATAATTACTCTGGCAAGAGGTGCATCCAACTTCAAGTATTGCTGATAATTGCATTGGCAAGAGTTGTATCCAGCTGTATGTGTCCATGATAATTACACTGGCAAGAGGTGCATCCAGCTGCACGTATCCCTGATAAGTACTCTGGCAAAAGGTGTATCCAGCTGCACGTATCCCTGATAATTACTCCGGCAAGAGGAACATTCAGCTACACGTGTCGCAGATAATTACACTGGCAAGAATTACATCCAGCTGCAAGTGACCCTGATAATTACACCGGCCAGAGGTGCATCCAGCTGCATGTGTCCCTGAGAATTAATCTGGCAAGATTTGCATCCAGCTGAACGTGTCCCTGATAATTACTCTGGCAAGAGGTGCATCCAGCTGCACGGGTCCCTGATAATTACTCTGGCAAGAGGTGCATCCAGCTGCAAGTGACCCTGATAATTACACCGGCCAGAGGTGCATCCAGCTGCATGTGTCCCTGATAATTACACTGGCAAGAGGTGCATCCAGCTGCAGGTGACCCTGATAATTACATCAGCCAGAGGTGCATCCAGCTGCATGTGTCCCTGATAATTACTCTTGATAAGAGGTGCATCCAACTTCAAGTATCGCTGATAATTACACTGGCAAGAGTTGCATGAAGCTGTATGTGTCCATGATAATTACACTGGCAATAGGTGCATCCAGCTGCAAGTGACCCTGATAATTACTCCGGCAAGAGGTGCATCCAGCTGCACGTGTCCCTGATAATTACAAAGACAAGAGGTGCATCCAGCTGCACATGTCCCTGATAATTACTCCGGCAAGAAGTGTATCCAGCTGCAAGTGACCCTGATAATTACACTGGCAAGAGGTGAATCCAGCTGCACGTGTCCCTGATAATTATACCGGCAAGAGGTTCATCCAGCTGCAAGTGACCCTGATAATTACACCAGCAAGAGGAGCATCCAGCTGCATGTGTCCCTGATAATTACAGTGGCAAGAGGTGCATCCAGCTGCAGGTGACCCTGATAATTACGTCAGCCAGAGCTGCATCCAGCTGCAAGTGACCCTGATAATTACTCCGGCAAGAGGTGCATCCAGCTGCACGTGTCCCTGATAAATACAAAGACAAGAGGTGTATACAGCTGCACATGTCCCTGATAATTACTCCGGCAAGAGGTGTATCCAGCTGCAAGTGACCCTGATAATTACACTGGCAAGAGGTGAATCCAGCTACACGTGTCCCAGATAATTACTCTGGCAAGAATTACATCCAGCTGCAAGTGACCCAGAAATTACACCGGCCAGAGGTGCATCCAGCTGCATGTGTCCCTGATAATTAATCTGGCAAGATTTTCATCCAGCTGAACGTTTCCCTGATAATTACTCCGGCAAGAGGTGGATCCAGATGCACGTGTCCCTGATCATTACTATGGTAAGAGGTGCATCCAGCTGCAGGTGACCCTGATAATTACCCTGGCCAGAGGTGCATCCAGCTTCAAGTGAACCTTATAATTACAGCGGCAAGAGTTACATCCAGCTGCAAGTGACCCTGATAATTACTCCGGCAAGAGGTGCATCCAGCTGCATGTGTCCCTGATAATTATTCCGGCAAGAGATGCATCCAGCTGTACGTGTCCCTGATAATTACTCGGCAAGAGGTGCATCCAGCTGCATGTGTCCCTGATAATTACTCCGGCAAGAGGAGCATCCAGCTACACGTGTCCCTGATAATTACTCCACCCTGATAATTACACCGGCCAGAGGTGCATCCAGCTACATGTGTCCCTGATAATTACACTGGCAAGATTTGCATCCAGCTGAACGTGTCCCTGATAATTACTCCGGCAAGAGGTGCATCCAGCTGCAAGTGTCCCTGATAATTACTCTGGCAAGAGGTGCATCCAGCTGCAGGTGATCCTGATAATTACACCAGACAGAGGTGCATCCAGCTGCAAGTGACCCTGATAATTACTCCGGCAAGAGGTGCATCCAGCTGCACGTGTCCCTGATAATTACAAAGGGAAGAGGTGCATCCAGCTGCACATGTCCCTGATAATTACTCCGGCAAGAGGTGCATCCAGCTGCAAGTGACCCTGATAATTACACTGGCAAGAGGTGAATCCAGCTGCACGTGTCCCTGATAATTATACCGGCAAGAGGTTCATCCAGCTGCAGGTGACCCTGATAATTACATCAGCCAGAGGTGCATCCAGCTGCATGTGTCCCTGATAATTACTCTGGCAAGAGGTGCATCCAACTTCAAGTATTGCTGATAATTGCATTGGCAAGAGTTGTATCCAGCTGTATGTGTCCATGATAATTACACTGGCAAGAGGTGCATCCTGCTGCACGTATCCCTGATAAGTACTCTGGCAAAAGGTGTATCCAGCTGCACGTATCCCTGATAATTACTCCGGCAAGAGGAACATTCAGCTACACGTGTCGCAGATAATTACACTGGCAAGAATTACATCCAGCTGCAAGTGACCCTGATAATTACACCGGCCAGAGGTGCATCCAGCTGCATGTGTCCCTGAGAATTAATCTGGCAAGATTTGCATCCTGCTGAACGTGTCCCTGATAATTACTCTGGCAAGAGGTGCATCCAGCTGCACGTGTCCCTGATAATTACTCTGGCAAGAGGTGCATCCAGCTGCAAGTGACCCTGATAATTACACCGGCCAGAGGTGCATCCAGCTGCATGTGTCCCTGATAATTACACTGGCAAGAGGTGCATCCAGCTGCAGGTGACCCTGATAATTACATCAGCCAGAGGTGCATCCAGCTGCATGTGTCCCTGATAATTACTCTTGATAAGAGGTGCATCCAACTTCAAGTATCGCTGATAATTACACTGGCAAGAGTTGCATGAAGCTGTATGTGTCCATGATAATTACACTGGCAATAGGTGCATCCAGCTGCAAGTGACCCTGATAATTACTCCGGCAAGAGGTGCATCCAGCTGCACGTGTCCCTGATAATTACAAAGACAAGAGGTGCATCCAGCTGCACATGTCCCTGATAATTACTCCGGCAAGAAGTGTATCCAGCTGCAAGTGACCCTGATAATTACACTGGCAAGAGGTGAATCCAGCTGCACGTGTCCCTGATAATTATACCGGCAAGAGGTTCATCCAGCTGCAAGTGACCCTGATAATTACACCAGCAAGAGGAGCATCCAGCTGCATGTGTCCCTGATAATTACAGTGGCAAGAGGTGCGTCCAGCTGCAGGTGACCCTGATAATTACGTCAGCCAGAGCTGCATCCAGCTGCAAGTGACCCTGATAATTACTCCGGCAAGAGGTGCATCCAGCTGCACGTGTCCCTGATAAATACAAAGACAAGAGGTGTATACAGCTGCACATGTCCCTGATAATTACTCCGGCAAGAGGTGTATCCAGCTGCAAGTGACCCTGATAATTACACTGGCAAGAGGTGAATCCAGCTACACGTGTCCCAGATAATTACTCTGGCAAGAATTACATCCAGCTGCAAGTGACCCAGAAATTACACCGGCCAGAGGTGCATCCAGCTGCATGTGTCCCTGATAATTAATCTGGCAAGATTTTCATCCAGCTGAACGTTTCCCTGATAATTACTCCGGCAAGAGGTGGATCCAGCTGCACGTGTCCCTGATAATTACTCCGGCAAGAGGTGCATCCAGCTGCACGGGTCCCTGATAATTACTCTGGCAAGAGGTTCATCCAGCTGCAAGTGACCCTGATAATTACTCCGGAAAGAGGTGCATTCATCTGCACGTGTCCCTGATAATTACTCTAGCAAGAGGTGCATCCAGCTGCACGTATCCCTGATCATTACTATGGTAAGAAGTGCATCCAGCTGCAGGTGACCCTGATAATTACACTGGCCAGAGGTGCATCCAGCTGCAAGTGAACCTTATAATTGCAGCGGCAAGAGTTACATCCAGCTGCAAGTGACCCTGAGAATTACTCCGGCAAGAGGTGCATCCAGCTACATGTGTCCCTGATAATTATTCCGGCAAGAGATGCATCCAGCTGCACATGTCCCTGATAATTACTCCGGCAAGAGGTGCATCCAGCTACACGTGTCCCTGATAATTACAGTGGCAAGAGGTGCATGCAGCTGCACATGTCCCTGATAATTACTCCGGCAAGAGGTGCATCCAGCTACACGTGTCCCTGATAATTACTCCGCCCTGATAATTACACCGGCCAGAGGTGCATCCAGCTGCATGTGTCCCTGATAATTACACTGGCAAGATTTGCATCCAACTTCAAGTATCGCTGATAATTACACTGGCAAGAGTTGTATCCAGCTGTATGTGTCCATGATAATTACACTGGCAAGAGGTGCATCCAGCTGCACGTATCCCTGATAAGTACTCTGGCAAGAGGTGCATCGAGCTTCACGGTTCCCTGATAATTACTCCGGCAAGAGGTGCATCCAGCTGCAAGTGACCCTGATAATTACACTGGCAAGAGGTGAATCCACCTACACTTGTCCCTGATAATTACTCCACCCTGATAATTACACCGGCCAGAGGTGCATTCAGCTGCATGTGTCCCTGATAATTACTCCGGCAAGAGGTGCATCTAGCTGCATGTGTCCCTGATAATTACACTGGCAAGAGGTGCATCCAGCTGCAAGTCAACAATATAATTACACCGGCCAGAGTTGCATCCAGCTGCACGTGTCCCTGATAATTACTCCGGCAAGAGGTGCATCTAGCTGCATGTGTCCCTGATAATTACACTGGCAAGAGGTGCATCCAGCTGCAGGTGACCCTGATAATTACATCAGCCAGAGGTGCATCCAGTTGCATGTGTCCCTGATAATTACTCTGGATAAGAGGTGCATCCAACTTCAAGTATCGCTGATAATTACACTGGCAAGAGTTGAATGAAGCTGTATGTGTCCATGATAATTACACTGGCAAGAGGTGCATCCAGCTCCACGTGTCCCTGATAATTAAAAAGACAAGAGGTGCATCAATCTGCACGTGTTCCTGATAATTACTCTGGCAAGAGGTGCATCCAGCTGCACGTGTCCCTGATCATTACTATGGTAAGAGGTGCATCCAGCTGCAGGTGACCCTGATAATTACACTGGCCAGAGGTGCATCCAGCTGCAAGTGAACCTTATAATTACAGCGGCAAGAGTTACATCCAGCTGCACATGTCCCTGATAATTACTCCGGCAAGAGGTGCATCCACCTGCATGTGTCCCTGATAATTACTCCGGCAAGAGGAGCATCCAGCTCCACGTGTCCCTGATAATTACTCCACCCTGATAATTACACTGGCCAGAGGAGCATCCAGCTGCATGTGTCCCTGATAATTACACTGGCAAGATTTGCATCCAGCTGAACGTGTCCCTGATAATTACTCTGGCAAGAGGTGCATCCAGCTGCAGGTGACCCTGATAATTACATCAGCCAGAGCTGCATCCAGCTGCAAGTGACCCTGATAATTACTACGGCAAGAGGTGCATCCAGCTGCACGTGTCCCTGATAATTACAAAGACAAGAGGTGTATACAGCTGCACATGTCCCTGATAATTACTCCGGCAAGAGGTGTATCCAGCTGCAAGTGACCCTGATAATTACACTGGCAAGAGGTGAATCCAGCTACACGTGTCCCAGATAATTACTCTGGCAAGAATTACATCCAGCTGCAAGTGACCCTGATAATTACACCGGCCAGAGATGCATCCAGCTGCATGTGTCCCTGATAATTAATCTGGCAAGATTTGCATCCAGCTGAACGTTTCCCTGATAATTACTCCGGCAAGAGGTGGATCCAGCTGCACGTGTCCCTGATAATTACTCCGGCAAGAGGTGCATCCAGCTGCATGGGTCCGTGATAATTACTCTGGCAAGAGGTGCATCCAGCTGCAAGTGACCCTGATAATTACACCGGCCAGAGGTGCATCCAGCTGCATGTGTCACTGATAATTAATCTGGCAATATTTGCATCCAGCTCAACGTGTCCCTGATAATTACTCCGGCAAGAGGTGCATCCATCTGCACGTGTCCCTGATAATTACTCTGGCAAGAGGTGCATCCAGCTGCACGTGTCCCTGATCATTACTATGGTATGAGGTGCATCCAGCTGCAGGTGACCCTGATAATTACAGCGGCAAGAGTTACATCCAGCTGCAAGTGACCCTGAGAATTACTCCGGCAAGAGGTGCATCCAGCTACATGTGTCCCTGATAATTATTCCGGCAAGAGATGCATCCAGCTGCACATGTCCCTGATAATTACTCCGGCAAGAGGTGCATACAGCTACACGTGTCCCTGATAATTATTCCACCCTGATAATTACACCGGGCAGAGGTGCATCCAGCTGCATGTGTCCATGATAATTACACTGGCAAGAGGTGCATCCAGCTGCACGTATCCCTGATAAGTACTCTGGCAAGAGGTGCATCGAGCTGAACGTGTCCCTGATAATTACTCCGGCAAGAGGTGCATCCAGCTGCAAGTGACCCTGATAATTACACTGGCAAGAGGTGAATCCACCTACATGTGTCCCTGATAATTACACCGGCAAGAGGTTTATCCAGCTGCAAGTGACCCTGATAATTACACCAGCAAGAGGTGCATCCAGCTGCATGTGTCCCTGATAATTACTCCGGCAAGAGGAGCTTCCACCTACACTTGTCCCTGATAATTACTCCACCCTGATAATTACACCGGCCAGAGGTGCATCCAGCTGCATGTGTCCTTGATAATTACACTGGCAAGAATTGCATCCAGCTGCACGTGTCCCTGATAATGACTCCGGCAAGAGGTGCATCCAGCTGCAAGTGTCCCTGATAATTACTCTGGTAAGAGGTGCATCCAGCTGCAAGTGAACATTATAATTACAACGGCCAGAGTTGATCCAGCTGCACGTGCCCCTGATAATTACTCCGGCAAGAGGTGCATCTAGCTGCATGTGTCCCTGATAATTACACTGGCAAGAGGTGCATCCAGCTGCACGTGACCCTGATAATTACATCAGCCAGAGGTGCATCCAGTTGCATGTGTCCCTGATAATTACTCTGGATAAGAGGTGCATCCAACTTCAAGTATCGCTGATAATTACACTGGCAAGAGTTGCATGAAGCTGTATGTGTCCATGATAATTACACTGGCAAGAAGTGCATCCAGCTCCACGTGTCCCTGATAATTAAAAAGACAAGAGGTGCATCAATCTGCACGTGTTCCTGATAATTACTCTGGCAAGAGGTGCATCCAGCTGCACGTGTCCCTGATCATTACTATGGTAAGAGGTGCATCCAGCTGCAGGTGACCCTGATAATTACACTGGCCAGAGGTGCATCCTGCTGCAAGTGAACCTTATAATTACAGCGGCAAGAGTTACATCCAGCTGCAAGTGACCCTGATAATTACTCCGGCAAGAGGTGCATCCAGCTGCATGTGTCCCTGATAATTATTCCGGCAAGAGATGCATCCAGCTGTACGTGTCCCTGATAATTACAGTGGCAAGAGGTGCATCCAGCTCCACGTTTCCCTGATAATGACTCCGGCAAGAGGTGCATCCAGCTGCAAGTGTCCCTGATAATTACTCTGGCAAGAGGTGCATCCACTGCAGGTGATCCTGATAATTAGACCAGACAGAGGTGCATCCAGCTGCAAGTGACCCTGATAATTACTCCGGCAAGAGGTGCATCCAGCTGCACGTGTCCCTGATAATTACAAAGACAAGAGGTGCATCCAGCTGCACATGTCCCTGATAATTACTCCGGCAAGAGGTGCATCCAGCTGCACGTGACCCTGATAATTACATCAGCCAGAGGTGCGTCCAGCTGCATGTGTCCCTGATAATTACTCTGGATAAGAGGTGCATCAAACTACAAGTATCGCTGATAATTACACTGGCAAGAGTTGCATCCAGCTGTATGTGTCCATGATAATTACACTGGCAAGAGGTACATCCAGCTCCACGTGTCCCTGATAATTAAAAAGACAAGAGCTGCATCCAGCTTCAAGTGAACCTTATAATTACAGCGGCAAGAGTTACATCCAGCTGCAAGTGACCCTGATAATTACTCCGGCAAGAGGTCCATCCAGCTGCATGTGTCCCTGATAATTATTCCGGCAAGAGATGCATCCAGCTCTACGTGTCCCTGATAATTACTCGGCAAGAGGTGCATCCAGCTGCATGTGTCCCTGATAATTACTCCGGCAAGAGGAGCATCCAGCTACACGTGTCCCTGATAATTACTCCACCCTGATAATTACACCGGCCAGAGGTGAATCCAGCTACACGTGTCCCAGATAATTACTCTGGCAAGAATTACATCCAGCTGCAAGTGACCCTGATAATTACACCGGCCAGAGATGCATCCAGCTGCATGTGTCCCTGATAATTAATCTGGCAAGATTTGCATCCAGCTGAACGTTTCCCTGATCATTACTCCGGCAAGAGGTGCATCCATCTGCACGTGTCCCTGATAATTACTCTGGCAAGAGGTGCATCCAGCTGCACGTGTCCCTGATCATTACTATGGTAAGAGGTGCATCCAGCTGCAGGTGACCCTGATAATTACAGCGGCAAGAGTTACATCCAGCTGCAAGTGACCCTGAGAATTACTCCGGCAAGAGGTGCATCCAGCTACATGTGTCCCTGATAATTATTCCGGCAAGAGATGCATCCAGCTGCACATGTCCCTGATAATTACTCCGGCAAGAGGTGCATACAGCTACACGTGTCCCTGATAATTATTCCACCCTGATAATTACACCGGGCAGATGTGCATCCAGCTGCATGTGTCCCTGATAATTACACTGGCAAGATTTGCATCCAGCTGCAGGTGACCCTGATAATTACATCAGCCAGAGGTGCATCCAGCTGCATGTGTCCCTGATAATTACTCTGGCAAGAGATGCATCCAACTTCAAGTATCGCTGATAATTACACTGGCAAGAGTTGTATCCAGCTGTATGTGTCCATGATAATTACACTGGCAAGAGGTGCATCCAGCTGCACGTATCCCTGATAAGTACTCTGGCAAGAGGTGCATCCAGCTGCAAGTGACCCCGATAATTACACTGGCAAGAGGTGAATCCACCTACATGTGTCCCTGATAATTACACCGGCAAGAGGTTTATCCAGCTGCAAGTGACCCTGATAATTACACCAGCAAGAGGTGCATCCAGCTGCATGTATCCCTGATAATTACTCCGGCAAGAGGAGCTTCCACCTACACTTGTCCCTGATAATTACTCCACCCTGATAATTACACCGGCCAGAGGTGCATCCAGCTGCATGTGTCCTTGATAATTACACTGGCAAGAATTGCATCCAGCTGCACGTGTCCCTGATAATGACTCCGGCAAGAGGTGCATCCAGCTGCAAGTGTCCCTGATAATTACTCTGGTAAGAGGTGCATCCAGCTGCAAGTGAACATTATAATTACAACGGCCAGAGTTGCATCCAGCTGCACGTGTCCCTGATAATTACTCCGGCAAGAGGTGCATCTAGCTGCATGTGTCCCTGATAATTACACTGGCAAGAGGTGCATCCAGCTGCACGTGACCCTGATAATTACATCAGCCAGAGGTGCATCCAGTTGCATGTGTCCCTGATAATTACTCTGGATAAGAGGTGCATCCAACTTCAAGTATCGCTGATAATTACACTGGCAAGAGTTGCATGAAGCTGTATGTGTCCATGATAATTACACTGGCAAGAGGTGCATCCAGCTCCACGTGTCCCTGATAATTAAAAAGACAAGAGGTGCATCAATCTGCACGTGTTCCTGATAATTACTCTGGCAAGAGGTGCATCCAGCTGCACGTGTCCCTGATCATTACTATGGTAAGAGGTGCATCCAGCTGCAGGTGACCCTGATAATTACACTGGCCAGAGGTGCATCCAGCTGCAAGTGAACCTTATAATTACAGCGGCAAGAGTTACATCCAGCTGCAAGTGACCCTGTTAATTACTCCGGCAAGAGGTGCATCCAGCTGCATGTGTCCCTGATAATTATTCCGGCAAGAGATGCATCCAGCTGTACGTGTCCCTGATAATTACAGTGGCAAGAGGTGCATCCAGCTCCACGTTTCCCTGATAATGACTCCGGCAAGAGGTGCATCCAGCTGCAAGTGTCCCTGATAATTACTCTGGCAAGAGGTGCATCCACTGCAGGTGATCCTGATAATTACACCAGACAGAGGTGCATCCAGCTGCAAGTGACCCCGATAATTACACTGGCAAGAGGTGAATCCACCTACATGTGTCCCTGATAATTACACCGGCAAGAGGTTTATCCAGCTGCAAGTGACCCTGATAATTACACCAGCAAGAGGTGCATCCAGCTGCATGTATCCCTGATAATTACTCCGGCAAGAGGAGCTTCCACCTACACTTGTCCCTGATAATTACTCCACCCTGATAATTACACCGGCCAGAGGTGCATCCAGCTGCATGTGTCCTTGATAATTACACTGGCAAGAATTGCATCCAGCTGCACGTGTCCCTGATAATCACTCCGGCAAGAGGTGCATCCAGCTGCAAGAGTCCCTGATAATTACTCTGGTAAGAGGTGCATCCAGCTGCAAGTGAACATTATAATTACACCGGCCAGAGTTGCATCCAGCTGCACGTGTCCCTGATAATTACTCCGGCAAGAGGTGCATCTAGCTGCATGTGTCCCTGATAATTACACTGGCAAGAGGTGCATCCAGCTGCACGTGACCCTGATAATTACATCAGCCAGAGGTGCATCCAGTTGCATGTGTCCCTGATAATTACTCTGGATAAGAGGTGCATCCAACTTCAAGTATCGCTGATAATTACACTGGCAAGAGTTGCATGAAGCTGTATGTGTCCATGATAATTACACTGGCAAGAGGTGCATCCAGCTCCACGTGTCCCTGATAATTAAAAAGACAAGAGGTGCATCAATCTGCACGTGTTCCTGATAATTACTCTGGCAAGAGGTGCATCCAGCTGCACGTGTCCCTGATCATTACTATGGTAAGAGGTGCATCCAGCTGCAGGTGACCCTGATAATTACACTGGCCAGAGGTGCATCCAGCTGCAAGTGAACCTTATAATTACAGCGGCAAGAGTTACATCCAGCTGCAAGTGACCCTGATAATTACTCCGGCAAGAGGTGCATCCAGCTGCATGTGTCCCTGATAATTATTCCGGCAAGAGATGCATCCAGCTGTACGTGTCCCTGATAATTACAGTGGCAAGAGGTGCATCCAGCTCCACGTTTCCCTGATAATGACTCCGGCAAGAGGTGCATCCAGCTGCAAGTGTCCCTGATAATTACTCTGGCAAGAGGTGCATCCACTGCAGGTGATCCTGATAATTACACCAGACAGAGGTGCATCCAGCTGCAAGTGACCCTGATAATTACTCCGGCAAGAGGTGCATCCAGCTGCACGTGTCCCTGATAATTACAAAGACAAGAGGTGCATCCAGCTGCACATGTCCCTGATAATTACTCCGGCAAGAGGTGCATCCAGCTGCACGTGACCCTGATAATTACATCAGCCAGAGGTGCGTCCAGCTGCATGTGTCCCTGATAATTACTCTGGATAAGAGGTGCATCAAACTACAAGTATCGCTGATAATTACACTGGCAAGAGTTGCATCCAGCTGTATGTGTCCATGATAATTACACTGGCAAGAGGTACATCCAGCTCCACGTGTCGCTGATAATTAAAAAGACAAGAGCTGCATCCATCTCCACGTGTCCCTGATAATTACTCTGGCAAGAGGTGCATCCAGCTGCACGTGTCCCTGATCATTACTATGGTAAGAGGTGCATCCAGCTGCAGGTGACCCTGATCATTACCCTGGCCAGAGGTGCATCCAGCTTCAAGTGAACCTTATAATTACAGCGGCAAGAGTTACATCCAGCTGCAAGTGACCCTGATAATTACTCCGGCAAGAGGTGCATCCAGCTGCATGTGTCCCTGATAATTATTCCGGCAAGAGATGCATCCAGCTGTACGTGTCCCTGATAATTACTCGGCAAGAGGTGCATCCAGCTGCATGTGTCCCTGATAATTACTCCGGCAAGAGGAGCATCCAGCTACACGTGTCCCTGATAATTACTCCACCCTGATAATTACACCGGCCAGAGGTGCATCCAGCTGCAAGTGTCCCTGATAATTACTCTGGCAAGAGGTGCATCCAGCTGCAGGTGATCCTGATAATTACACCAGACAGAGGTGCATCCAGCTGCAAGTGACCCTGATAATTACTCCGGCAAGAGGTGCATCCAGCTGCACGTGTCCCTGATAATTACAAAGACACGAGGTGCGTCCAGCTGCACATGTCCCTGATAATTACTCCGGCAAGAGGTGCATCCAGCTGCAAGTGACCCTGATAATTACACTGGCAAGAGGTGAATCCAGCTGCACGTGTCCCTGATAATTATACCGGCAAGAGGTTCATCCAGCTGCAAGTGACCCTGATAATTACACCAGCAAAAGGTGCATCCAGCTGCATGTGTCCCTGATAATTACAGTGGCAAGAGGTGCATCCAGCTGCAGGTGACCCTGATAATTACATCAGCCAGAGGTGCATCCAGCTGCATGTGTCCCTGATAATTACTCTGGCAAGAGGTGCATCCAAATTCAAGTATTGCTGATAATTGCATTGGCAAGAGTTGTATCCAGCTGTATGTGTCCATGATAATTACACTGGCAAAAGGTGTATCCACTGCACGTATCCCTGATAATTACTCCGGCAAGAGGAACATCCAGCTACACGTGTCGCAGATAATTACACTGGCAAGAATTACATCCAGCTGCAAGTGACCCTGATAATTACACCGGCCAGAGGTGCATCCAGCTGCATGTGTCCCTGATAATTAATCTGGCAAGATTTGCATCCAGCTGAACGTGTCCCTGATAATTACTCTGGCAAGAGGTGCATCCAGCTGCAAGTGACCCTGATAATTACACCGGCCAGAGGTGCATCCAGCTGCATGTGTCCCTGATAATTACTCTGGTAAGAGGTGCATCCAGCTGCACGTGACCCTGATAATTACATCAGCCAGAGGTGCGTCCAGCTGCATGTGTCCCTGATAATTACTCTGGATAAGAGGTGCATCAAACTACAAGTATCGCTGATAATTACACTGGCAAGAGTTGTATCCAGCTGTATGTGTCCATGATAATTACACTGGCAAGAGGTACATCCAGCTCCACGTGTCCCTGATAATTAAAAATACAAGAGCTGCATCCATCTCCACGTGTCCCTGATAATTACTCTGGCAAGAGGTGCATCCAGCTGCACGTGTCCCTGATCATTACTATGGTAAGAGGTGCATCCAGCTGCAGGTGACCCTGATCATTACCCTGGCCAGAGGTGCATCCAGCTTCAAGTGAACATTATAATTACAACGGCCAGAGTTGCATCCAGCTGCACGTGTCCCTGATAATTACTCCGGCAAGAGGTGCATCTTGCTGCATGTGTCCCTGATAATTACACTGGCAAGAGGTGCATCCAGCTGCACGTTACCCTGATAATTATATCAGCCAGAGGTGCATCCAGTTGCATGTGTCCCTGATAATTACTCTGGCAAGAGGTGCATCCAGCTGCACGTGTCCCTGATCATTACTATGGTAAGAGGTGCATCCAGCTGCAGGTGACCCTGATCATTACCCTGGCCAGAGGTGCATCCAGCTTCAAGTGAACCTTATAATTACAGCGGCAAGAGTTACATCCAGCTGCAAGTGACCCTGATAATTACTCCGGCAAGAGGTGCATCCAGCTGCATGTGTCCCTGATAATTATTCCGGCAAGAGATGCATCCAGCTGTACGTGTCCCTGATAATTACTCGGCAAGAGGTGCATCCAGCTGCATGTGTCCCTGATAATTACTCCGGCAAGAGGAGCATCCAGCTACACGTGTCCCTGATAATTACTCCACCCTGATAATTACACCGGCCAGAGGTGCATCCAGCTGCAAGTGTCCCTGATAATTACTCTGGCAAGAGGTGCATCCAGCTGCAGGTGATCCTGATAATTACACCAGACAGAGGTGCATCCAGCTGCAAGTGACCCTGATAATTACTCCAGCAAGAGGTGCATCCAGCTGCACGTGTCCCTGATAATTACAAAGACACGAGGTGCGTCCAGCTGCACATGTCCCTGATAATTACTCCGGCAAGAGGTGCATCCAGCTGCAAGTGACCCTGATAATTACACTGGCAAGAGATGAATCCAGCTGCACGTGTCCCTGATAATTATACCGGCAAGAGGTTCATCCAGCTGCAAGTGACCCTGATAATTACACCAGCAAAAGGTGCATCCAGCTGCATGTGTCCCTGATAATTACAGTGGCAAGAGGTGCATCCAGCTGCAGGTGACCCTGATAATTACATCAGCCAGAGGTGCATCCAGCTGCATGTGTCCCTGATAATTACTCTGGCAAGAGGTGCATCCAAATTCAAGTATTGCTGATAATTGCATTGGCAAGAGTTGTATCCAGCTGTATGTGTCCATGATAATTACACTGGCAAGAGGTGCATCCAGCTGCACGTATCCCTGATAAGTACTCTGGCAAAAGGTGTATCCACTGCACGTATCCCTGATAATTACTCCGGCAAGAGGAACATCCAGCTACACGTGTCGCAGATAATTACACTGGCAAGAATTACATCCAGCTGCAAGTGACCCTGATAATTACACCGGCCAGAGGTGCATCCAGCTGCATGTGTCCCTGATAATTAATCTGGCAAGATTTGCATCCAGCTGAACGTGTCCCTGATAATTACTCTGGCAAGAGGTGCATCCAGCTGCACGGGTCCCTGATAATTACTCTTGCAAGAGGTGCATCCAGCTGCAAGTGACCCTGATAATTACACCGGCCAGAGGTGCATCCAGCTGCATGTGTCCCTGATAATTACTCTGCCAAGAGGTGCATCCAGCTGCAGGTGACCCTGATAATTACATCAGCCAGAGGTGCATGCAGCTGCATTTGTCCCTGATAATTACTCTTGATAAGAGGTGCTTCCAACTTCAAGTATCGCTGATAATTACACTGGCAAGAGTTGCATGAATCTGTATGTGTCCATGATAATTACACTGGCAAGAGGTGCATCCAGCTCCACGTGTCCCTGATAATTAAAAAGACAAGAGGTGCATCAATCTGCACGTGTTCCTGATAATTACTCTGGCAAGAGGTGCATCCAGCTGCACGTGTCCCTGATCATTACTATGGTAAGAGGTGCATCCAGCTGCAGGTGACCCTGATAATTACACTGGCCAGAGGTGCATCCAGCTGCAAGTGAACCTTATAATTACAGCGGCAAGAGTTACATCCAGCTGCAAGTGACCCTGATAATTACTCCGGCAAGAGGTGCATCCAGCTGCATGTGTCCCTGATAATTATTCCGGCAAGAGATGCATCCAGCTGTACGTGTCCCTGATAATTACAGTGGCAAGAGGTGCATCCAGCTCCACGTTTCCCTGATAATGACTCCGGCAAGAGGTGCATCCAGCTGCAAGTGTCCCTGATAATTACTCTGGCAAGAGGTGCATCCACTGCAGGTGATCCTGATAATTAGACGAGACAGAGGTGCATCCAGCTGCAAGTGACCCTGATAATTACTCCGGCAAGAGGTGCATCCAGCTGCACGTGTCCCTGATAATTACAAAGACAAGAGGTGCATCCAGCTGCACATGTCCCTGATAATTACTCCGGCAAGAGGTGCATCCAGCTGCACGTGACCCTGATAATTACATCAGCCAGAGGTGCGTCCAGCTGCATGTGTCCCTGATAATTACTCTGGATAAGAGGTGCATCAAACTACAAGTATCGCTGATAATTACACTGGCAAGAGTTGCATCCAGCTGTATGTGTCCATGATAATTACACTGGCAAGAGGTACATCCAGCTCCACGTGTCCCTGATAATTAAAAACACAAGAGCTGCATCCATCTCCACGTGTCCCTGATAATTACTCTGGCAAGAGGTGCATCCAGCTGCACGTGTCCCTGATCATTACTATGGTAAGAGGTGCATCCAGCTGCAGGTGACCCTGATCATTACCCTGGCCAGAGGTGCATCCAGCTTCAAGTGAACCTTATAATTACAGCGGCAAGAGTTACATCCAGCTGCAAGTGACCCTGATAATTACTCCGGCAAGAGGTCCATCCAGCTGCATGTGTCCCTGATAATTATTCCGGCAAGAGATGCATCCAGCTCTACGTGTCCCTGATAATTACTCGGCAAGAGGTGCATCCAGCTGCATGTGTCCCTGATAATTACTCCGGCAAGAGGAGCATCCAGCTACACGTGTCCCTGATAATTACTCCACCCTGATAATTACACCGGCCAGAGGTGAATCCAGCTACACGTGTCCCAGATAATTACTCTGGCAAGAATTACATCCAGCTGCAAGTGACCCTGATAATTACACCGGCCAGAGATGCATCCAGCTGCATGTGTCCCTGATAATTAATCTGGCAAGATTTGCATCCAGCTGAACGTTTCCCTGATAATTACTCCGGCAAGAGGTGGATCCAGCTGCACGTGTCCCTGATAATTACTCCGGCAAGAGGTGCATCCAGCTGCATGGGTCCGTGATAATTACTCTGGCAAGAGGTGCATCCAGCTGCAAGTGACCCTGATAATTACACCGGCCAGAGGTGCATCCAGCTGCATGTGTCACTGATAATTAATCTGGCAATATTTGCATCCAGCTCAACGTGTCCCTGATAATTACTCCGGCAAGAGGTGCATCCATCTGCACGTGTCCCTGATAATTACTCTGGCAAGAGGTGCATCCAGCTGCACGTGTCCCTGATCATTACTATGGTAAGAGGTGCATCCAGCTGCAGGTGACCCTGATAATTACAGCGGCAAGAGTTACATCCAGCTGCAAGTGACCCTGAGAATTACTCCGGAAAGAGGTGCATCCAGCTACATGTGTCCCTGATAATTATTCCGGCAAGAGATGCATCGAGCTGCACATGTCCCTGATAATTACTCCGGCAAGAGGTGCATACAGCTACACGTGTCCCTGATAATTATTCCACCCTGATAATTACACCGGGCAGATGTGCATCCAGCTGCATGTGTCCTTGATAATTACACTGGCAAGATTTTCATCCAGCTGCAGGTGACCCTGATAATTACATCAGCCAGAGGTGCATCCAGCTGCATGTGTCCCTGATAATTACTCTGGCAAGAGATGCATCCAACTTCAAGTATCGCTGATAATTACACTGGCAAGAGTTGTATCCAGCTGTATGTGTCCATGATAATTACACTGGCAAGAGGTCATCCAGCTGCACGTATCCCTGATAAGTACTCTGGCAAGAGGTGCATCGAGCTGTACGTGTCCCTGATAATTACTCCGGCAAGAGGTGCATCCAGCTGCAAGTGACCCCGATAATTACACTGGCAAGAGGTGAATCCACCTACATGTGTCCCTGATAATTACACCGGCAAGAGGTTTATCCAGCTGCAAGTGACCCTGATAATTACACCAGCAAGAGGTGCATCCAGCTGCGTGTATCCCTGATAATTACTCCGGCAAGAGGAGCTTCCACCTACACTTGTCCCTGATAATTACTCCACCCTGATAATTACACCGGCCAGAGGTGCATCCAGCTGCATGTGTCCTTGATAATTACACTGGCAAGAATTGCATCCAGCTGCACGTGTCCCTGATAATGACTCCGGCAAGAGGTGCATCCAGCTGCAAGTGTCCCTGATAATTACTCTGGTAAGAGGTGCATCCAGCTGCAAGTGAACATTATAATTACAACGGCCAGAGTTGCATCCAGCTGCACGTGTCCCTGATAATTACTCCGGCAAGAGGTGCATCTAGCTGCATGTGTCCCTGATAATTACACTGGCAAGAGGTGCATCCAGCTGCACGTGACCCTGATAATTACATCAGCCAGAGGTGCATCCAGTTGCATGTGTCCCTGATAATTACTCTGGATAAGAGGTGCATCCAACTTCAAGTATCGCTGATATTTACACTGGCAAGAGTTGCATGAAGCTGTATGTGTCCATGATAATTACACTGGCAAGAGGTGCATCCAGCTCCACGTGTCCCTGATAATTAAAAAGACAAGAGGTGCATCAATCTGCACGTGTTCCTGATAATTACTCTGGCAAGAGGTGCATCCAGCTGCACGTGTCCCTGATCATTACTATGGTATGAGGTGCATCCAGCTGCAGGTGACCCTGATAATTACAGCGGCAAGAGTTACATCCAGCTGCAAGTGACCCTGAGAATTACTCCGGCAAGAGGTGCATCCAGCTACATGTGTCCCTGATAATTATTCCGGCAAGAGATGCATCCAGCTGCACATGTCCCTGATAATTACTCCGGCAAGAGGTGCATACAGCTACACGTGTCCCTGATAATTATTCCACCCTGATAATTACACCGGGCAGAGGTGCATCCAGCTGCATGTGTCCCTGATAATTACACTGGCAAGATTTGCATCCAGCTGCAGGTGACCCTGGTAATTACATCAGCCAGAGGTGCATCCAGCTGCATGTGTCCCTGATAATTACTCTGGCAAGAGATGCATCCAACTTCAAGTATCGCTGATAATTACACTGGCAAGAGTTGTATCCAGCTGTATGTGTCCATGATAATTACACTGGCAAGAGGTGCATCCAGCTGCACGTATCCCTGATAAGTACTCTGGCAAGAGGTGCATCGAGCTGCACGTGTCCCTGATAATTACTCCGGCAAGAGGTGCATCCAGCTGCAAGTGACCCTGATAATTACACTGGCAAGAGGTGAATCCACCTACATGTGTCCCTGATAATTACACCGGCAAGAGGTTTATCCAGCTGCAAGTGACCCTGATAATTACACCAGCAAGAGGTGCATCCAGCTGCATGTGTCCCTGATAATTACTCCGGCAAGAGGAGCTTCCACCTACACTTGTCCCTGATAATTACTCCACCCTGATAATTACACCGGCCAGAGGTGCATCCAGCTGCATGTGTCCTTGATAATTACACTGGCAAGAATTGCATCCAGCTGCACGTGTCCCTGATAATGACTCCGGCAAGAGGTGCATCCAGCTGCAAGTGTCCCTGATAATTACTCTGGTAAGAGGTGCATCCAGCTGCAAGTGAACATTATAATTACAACGGCCAGAGTTGCATCCAGCTGCACGTCTCCCTGATAATTACTCCGGCAAGAGGTGCATCTAGCTGCATGTGTCCCTGATAATTACACTGGCAAGAGGTGCATCCAGCTGCACGTGACCCTGATAATTACATCAGCCAGAGGTGCATCCAGTTGCATGTGTCCCTGATAATTACTCTGGATAAGAGGTGCATCCAACTTCAAGTATCGCTGATAATTACACTGGCAAGAGTTGCATGAAGCTGTATGTGTCCATGATAATTACACTGGCAAGAGGTGCATCCAGCTCCACGTGTCCCTGATAATTAAAAAGACAAGAGGTGCATCAATCTGCACGTGTTCCTGATAATTACTCTGGCAAGAGGTGCATCCAGCTGCACGTGTCCCTGATCATTACTATGGTAAGAGGTGCATCCAGCTGCAGGTGACCCTGATAATTACACTGGCCAGAGGTGCATCCAGCTGCAAGTGAACCTTATAATTACAGCGGCAAGAGTTACATCCAGCTGCAAGTGACCCTGATAATTACTCCGGCAAGAGGTGCATCCAGCTGCATGTGTCCCTGATAATTATTCCGGCAAGAGATGCATCCAGCTGTACGTGTCCCTGATAATTACAGTGGCAAGAGGTGCATCCAGCTCCACGTTTCCCTGATAATGACTCCGGCAAGAGGTGCATCCAGCTGCAAGTGTCCCTGATAATTACTCTGGCAAGAGGTGCATCCAGCTGCAAGTGACCCTGATAATTACTCCGGCAAGAGGTGCATCCAGCTGCACGTGTCCCTGATAATTACAAAGACAAGAGGTGCATCCAGCTGCACATGTCCCTGATAATTACTCCGGCAAGAGGTGCATCCAGCTGCACGTGACCCTGATAATTACATCAGCCAGAGGTGCGTCCAGCTGCACGTGTCTCTGATAATTACTCTGGATAAGAGGTGCATCAAACTACAAGTATCGCTGATAATTACACTGGCAAGAGTTGCATCCAGCTGTATGTGTCCATGATAATTACACTGGCAAGAGGTACATCCAGCTCCACGTGTCCCTGATAATTAAAAACACAAGAGCTGCATCCATCTCCACGTGTCCCTGATAATTACTCTGGCAAGAGGTGCATCCAGCTGCACGTGTCCCTGATCATTACTATGGTAAGAGGTGCATCCAGCTGCAGGTGACCCTGATCATTACCCTGGCCAGAGGTGCATCCAGCTTCAAGTGAACCTTATAATTACAGCGGCAAGAGTTACATCCAGCTGCAAGTGACCCTGATAATTACTCCGGCAAGAGGTCCATCCAGCTGCATGTGTCCCTGATAATTATTCCGGCAAGAGATGCATCCAGCTCTACGTGTCCCTGATAATTACTCGGCAAGAGGTGCATCCAGCTGCATGTGTCCCTGATAATTACTCCGGCAAGAGGAGCATCCAGCTACACGTGTCCCTGATAATTACTCCACCCTGATAATTACACCGGCCAGAGGTGAATCCAGCTACACGTGTCCCAGATAATTACTCTGGCAAGAATTACATCCAGCTGCAAGTGACCCTGATAATTACACCGGCCAGAGATGCATCCAGCTGCATGTGTCCCTGATAATTAATCTGGCAAGATTTGCATCCAGCTGAACGTTTCCCTGATAATTACTCCGGCAAGAGGTGGATCCAGCTGCACGTGTCCCTGATAATTACTCCGGCAAGAGGTGCATCCAGCTGCATGGGTCCGTGATAATTACTCTGGCAAGAGGTGCATCCAGCTGCAAGTGACCCTGATAATTACACCGGCCAGAGGTGCATCCAGCTGCATGTGTCACTGATAATTAATCTGGCAATATTTGCATCCAGCTCAACGTGTCCCTGATAATTACTCCGGCAAGAGGTGCATCCATCTGCACGTGTCCCTGATAATTACTCTGGCAAGAGGTGCATCCAGCTGCACGTGTCCCTGATCATTACTATGGTAAGAGGTGCATCCAGCTGCAGGTGACCCTGATAATTACAGCGGCAAGAGTTACATCCAGCTGCAAGTGACCCTGAGAATTACTCCGGCAAGAGGTGCATCCAGCTACATGTGTCCCTGATAATTATTCCGGCAAGAGATGCATCCAGCTGCACATGTCCCTGATAATTACTCCGGCAAGAGGTGCATACAGCTACACGTGTCCCTGATAATTATTCCACCCTGATAATTACACCGGGCAGATGTGCATCCAGCTGCATGTGTCCCTGATAATTACACTGGCAAGATTTGCATCCAGCTGCAGGTGACCCTGATAATTACATCAGCCAGAGGTGCATCCAGCTGCATGTGTCCCTGATAATTACTCTGGCAAGAGATGCATCCAACTTCAAGTATCGCTGATAATTACACTGGCAAGAGTTGTATCCAGCTGTATGTGTCCATGATAATTACACTGGCAAGAGGTGCATCCAGCTGCACGTATCCCTGATAAGTACTCTGGCAAGAGGTGCATCGAGCTGCACGTGTCCCTGATAATTACTCCGGCAAGAGGTGCATCCAGCTGCAAGTGACCCCGATAATTACACTGGCAAGAGGTGAATCCACCTACATGTGTCCCTGATAATTACACCGGCAAGAGGTTTATCCAGCTGCAAGTGACCCTGATAATTACACCAGCAAGAGGTGCATCCAGCTGCATGTATCCCTGATAATTACTCCGGCAAGAGGAGCTTCCACCTACACTTGTCCCTGATAATTACTCCACCCTGATAATTACACCGGCCAGAGGTGCATCCAGCTGCATGTGTCCTTGATAATTACACTGGCAAGAATTGCATCCAGCTGCACGTGTCCCTGATAATGACTCCGGCAAGAGGTGCATCCAGCTGCAAGTGTCCCTGATAATTACTCTGGTAAGAGGTGCATCCAGCTGCAAGTGAACATTATAATTACAACGGCCAGAGTTGCATCCAGCTGCACGTGTCCCTGATAATTACTCCGGCAAGAGGTGCATCTAGCTGCATGTGTCCCTGATAATTACACTGGCAAGAGGTGCATCCAGCTGCACGTGACCCTGATAATTACATCAGCCAGAGGTGCATCCAGTTGCATGTGTCCCTGATAATTACTCTGGATAAGAGGTGCATCCAACTTCAAGTATCGCTGATAATTACACTGGCAAGAGTTGCATGAAGCTGTATGTGTCCATGATAATTACACTGGCAAGAGGTGCATCCAGCTCCACGTGTCCCTGATAATTAAAAAGACAAGAGGTGCATCAATCTGCACGTGTTCCTGATAATTACTCTGGCAAGAGGTGCATCCAGCTGCACGTGTCCCTGATCATTACTATGGTAAGAGGTGCATCCAGCTGCAGGTGACCCTGATAATTACACTGGCCAGAGGTGCATCCAGCTGCAAGTGAACCTTATAATTACAGCGGCAAGAGTTACATCCAGCTGCAAGTGACCCTGATAATTACTCCGGCAAGAGGTGCATCCAGCTGCATGTGTCCCTGATAATTATTCCGGCAAGAGATGCATCCAGCTGTACGTGTCCCTGATAATTACAGTGGCAAGAGGTGCATCCAGCTCCACGTTTCCCTGATAATGACACCGGCAAGAGGTGCATCCAGCTGCAAGTGTCCCTGATAATTACTCTGGCCAGAGGTGCATCCACTGCAGGTGATCCTGATAATTACACCAGACAGAGGTGCATCCAGCTGCAAGTGACCCTGATAATTACTCCGGCAAGAGGTGCATCCAGCTGCACGTGTCCCTGATAATTACAAAGACAAGAGGTGCATCCAGCTGCAAGTGACCCTGATAATTACACCGGCCAGAGGTGCATCCAGCTGCATGTGTCCCTGATAATTACTCTGGCAAGAGGTGCATACAGCTGCACGTGACCCTGATAATTACATCAGCCAGAGGTGCGTCCAGCTGCATGTGTCCCTGATAATTACTCTGGATAAGAGGTGCATCAAACTACAAGTATCGCTGATAATTACACTGGCAAGAGTTGCATCCAGCTGTATGTGTCCATGATAATTACACTGGCAAGAGGTACATCCAGCTCCACGTGTCCCTGATAATTAAAAAGACAAGAGCTGCATCCATCTCCACGTGTCCCTGATAATTACTCTGGCAAGAGGTGCATCCAGCTGCACGTGTCCCTGATCATTACTATGGTAAGAGGTGCATCCAGCTGCAGGTGACCCTGATCATTACCCTGGTCAGAGGTGCATCCAGCTTCAAGTGAACCTTATAATTACAGCGGCAAGAGTTACATCCAGCTGCAAGTGACCCTGATAATTACTCCGGCAAGAGGTGCATCCAGCTGCATGTGTCCCTGATAATTATTCCGGCAAGAGGTGCATCCAGCTGTACGTGTCCCTGATAATTACTCGGCAAGAGGTGCATCCAGCTGCATGTGTCCCTGATAATTACTCCGGCAAGAGGAGCATCCAGCTACACGTGTCCCTGATAATTACTCCACCCTGATAATTACACCGGCCAGAGTTGCATCCAGCTGCAAGTGTCCCTGATAATTACTCTGGCAAGAGGTGCATCCAGCTGCAGGTGATCCTGATAATTACACCAGACAGAGGTGCATCCAGCTGCAAGTGACCCTGATAATTACTCCAGCAAGAGGTGCATCCAGCTGCACGTGTCCCTGATAATTACAAAGACACGAGGTGCGTCCAGCTGCACATGTCCCTGATAATTACTCCGGCATGAGGTGCATCCAGCTGCAAGTGACCCTGATAATTACACTGGCAAGAGGTGAATCCAGCTGCACGTGTCCCTGATAATTATACCGGCAAGAGGTTCATCCAGCTGCAAGTGACCCTGATAATTACACCAGCAAAAGGTGCATCCAGCTGCATGTGTCCCTGATAATTACAGTGGCAAGAGGTGCATCCAGCTGCAGGTGACCCTGATAATTACATCAGCCAGAGGTGCATCCAGCTGCATGTGTCCCTGATAATTACTCTGGCAAGAGGTGCATCCAAATTCAAGTATTGCTGATAATTGCATTGGCAAGAGTTGTATCCAGCTGTATGTGTCCATGATAATTACACTGGCAAGAGGTGCATCCAGCTGCACGTATCCCTGATAAGTACTCTGGCAAAAGGTGTATCCACTGCACGTATCCCTGATAATTACTCCGGCAAGAGGAACATCCAGCTACACGTGTCGCAGATAATTACACTGGCAAGAATTACATCCAGCTGCAAGTGACCCTGATAATTACACCGGCCAGAGGTGCATCCAGCTGCATGTGTCCCTGATAATTAATCTGGCAAGATTTGCATCCAGCTGAACGTGTCCCTGATAATTACTCTGGCAAGAGGTGCATCCAGCTGCACGGGTCCCTGATAATTACTCTGGCAAGAGGTGCATCCAGCTGCAAGTGACCCTGATAATTACACCGGCCAGAGGTGCATCCAGCTGCATGTGTCCCTGATAATTACTCTGCCAAGAGGTGCATCCAGCTGCAGGTGACCCTGATAATTACATCAGCCAGAGGTGCATCCAGCTGCATGTGTCCCTGATAATTACTCTTGATAAGAGGTGCATCCAACTTCAAGTATCGCTGATAATTACACTGGCAAGAGTTGCATGAATCTGTATGTGTCCATGATAATTACACTGGCAAGAGGTGCATCCAGCTCCACGTGTCCCTGATAATTAAAAAGACAAGAGGTGCATCAATCTGCACGTGTTCCTGATAATTACTCTGGCAAGAGGTGCATCCAGCTGCACGTGTCCCTGATCATTACTATGGTAAGAGGTGCATCCAGCTGCAGGTGACCCTGATAATTACACTGGCCAGAGGTGCATCCAGCTGCAAGTGAACCTTATAATTACACCAGCAAGAGGTGCATCCAGCTGCGTGTATCCCTGATAATTACTCCGGCAAGAGGAGCTTCCACCTACACTTGTCCCTGATAATTACTCCACCCTGATAATTACACCGGCCAGAGGTGCATCCAGCTGCATGTGTCCTTGATAATTACACTGGCAAGAATTGCATCCAGCTGCACGTGTCCCTGATAATGACTCCGGCAAGAGGTGCATCCAGCTGCAAGTGTCCCTGATAATTACTCTGGTAAGAGGTGCATCCAGCTGCAAGTGAACATTATAATTACAACGGCCAGAGTTGCATCCAGCTGCACGTGTCCCTGATAATTACTCCGGCAAGAGGTGCATCTAGCTGCATGTGTCCCTGATAATTACACTGGCAAGAGGTGCATCCAGCTGCACGTGACCCTGATAATTACATCAGCCAGAGGTGCATCCAGTTGCATGTGTCCCTGATAATTACTCTGGATAAGAGGTGCATCCAACTTCAAGTATCGCTGATAATTACACTGGCAAGAGTTGCATGAAGCTGTATGTGTCCATGATAATTACACTGGCAAGAGGTGCATCCAGCTCCACGTGTCCCTGATAATTAAAAAGACAAGAGGTGCATCAATCTGCACGTGTTCCTGATAATTACTCTGGCAAGAGGTGCATCCAGCTGCACGTGTCCCTGATCATTACTATGGTATGAGGTGCATCCAGCTGCAGGTGACCCTGATAATTACAGCGGCAAGAGTTACATCCAGCTGCAAGTGACCCTGAGAATTACTCCGGCAAGAGGTGCATCCAGCTACATGTGTCCCTGATAATTATTCCGGCAAGAGATGCATCCAGCTGCACATGTCCCTGATAATTACTCCGGCAAGAGGTGCATACAGCTACACGTGTCCCTGATAATTATTCCACCCTGATAATTACACCGGGCAGAGGTGCATCCAGCTGCATGTGTCCCTGATAATTACACTGGCAAGATTTGCATCCAGCTGCAGGTGACCCTGGTAATTACATCAGCCAGAGGTGCATCCAGCTGCATGTGTCCCTGATAATTACTCTGGCAAGAGATGCATCCAACTTCAAGTATCGCTGATAATTACACTGGCAAGAGTTGTATCCAGCTGTATGTGTCCATGATAATTACACTGGCAAGAGGTGCATCCAGCTGCACGTATCCCTGATAAGTACTCTGGCAAGAGGTGCATCGAGCTGCACGTGTCCCTGATAATTACTCCGGCAAGAGGTGCATCCAGCTGCAAGTGACCCTGATAATTACACTGGCAAGAGGTGAATCCACCTACATGTGTCCCTGATAATTACACCGGCAAGAGGTTTATCCAGCTGCAAGTGACCCTGATAATTACACCAGCAAGAGGTGCATCCAGCTGCATGTGTCCCTGATAATTACTCCGGCAAGAGGAGCTTCCACCTACACTTGTCCCTGATAATTACTCCACCCTGATAATTACACCGGCCAGAGGTGCATCCAGCTGCATGTGTCCTTGATAATTACACTGGCAAGAATTGCATCCAGCTGCACGTGTCCCTGATAATGACTCCGGCAAGAGGTGCATCCAGCTGCAAGTGTCCCTGATAATTACTCTGGTAAGAGGTGCATCCAGCTGCAAGTGAACATTATAATTACAACGGCCAGAGTTGCATCCAGCTGCACGTCTCCCTGATAATTACTCCGGCAAGAGGTGCATCTAGCTGCATGTGTCCCTGATAATTACACTGGCAAGAGGTGCATCCAGCTGCACGTGACCCTGATAATTACATCAACCAGAGGTGCATCCAGTTGCATGTGTCCCTGATAATTACTCTGGATAAGAGGTGCATCCAACTTCAAGTATCGCTGATAATTACACTGGCAAGAGTTGCATGAAGCTGTATGTGTCCATGATAATTACACTGGCAAGAGGTGCATCCAGCTCCACGTGTCCCTGATAATTAAAAAGACAAGAGGTGCATCAATCTGCACGTGTTCCTGATAATTACTCTGGCAAGAGGTGCATCCAGCTGCACGTGTCCCTGATCATTACTATGGTAAGAGGTGCATCCAGCTGCAGGTGACCCTGATAATTACACTGGCCAGAGGTGCATCCAGCTGCAAGTGAACCTTATAATTACAGCGGCAAGAGTTACATCCAGCTGCAAGTGACCCTGATAATTACTCCGGCAAGAGGTGCATCCAGCTGCATGTGTCCCTGATAATTATTCCGGCAAGAGATGCATCCAGCTGTACGTGTCCCTGATAATTACAGTGGCAAGAGGTGCATCCAGCTCCACGTTTCCCTGATAATGACTCCGGCAAGAGGTGCATCCAGCTGCAAGTGTCCCTGATAATTACTCTGGCAAGAGGTGCATCCACTGCAGGTGATCCTGATAATTAGACCAGACAGAGGTGCATCCAGCTGCAAGTGACCCTGATAATTACTCCGGCAAGAGGTGCATCCAGCTGCACGTGTCCCTGATAATTACAAAGACAAGAGGTGCATCCAGCTGCACATGTCCCTGACAATTACTCCGGCAAGAGGTGCATCCAGCTGCACGTGACCCTGATAATTACATCAGCCAGAGGTGCGTCCAGCTGCACGTGTCTCTGATAATTACTCTGGATAAGAGGTGCATCAAACTACAAGTATCGCTGATAATTACACTGGCAAGAGTTGCATCCAGCTGTATGTGTCCATGATAATTACACTGGCAAGAGGTACATCCAGCTCCACGTGTCCCTGATAATTAAAAACACAAGAGCTGCATCCATCTCCACGTGTCCCTGATAATTACTCTGGCAAGAGGTGCATCCAGCTGCACGTGTCCCTGATCATTACTATGGTAAGAGGTGCATCCAGCTGCAGGTGACCCTGATCATTACCCTGGCCAGAGGTGCATCCAGCTTCAAGTGAACCTTATAATTACAGCGGCAAGAGTTACATCCAGCTGCAAGTGACCCTGATAATTACTCCGGCAAGAGGTCCATCCAGCTGCATGTGTCCCTGATAATTATTCCGGCAAGAGATGCATCCAGCTCTACGTGTCCCTGATAATTACTCGGCAAGAGGTGCATCCAGCTGCATGTGTCCCTGATAATTACTCCGGCAAGAGGAGCATCCAGCTACACGTGTCCCTGATAATTACTCCACCCTGATAATTACACCGGCCAGAGGTGAATCCAGCTACACGTGTCCCAGATAATTACTCTGGCAAGAATTACATCCAGCTGCAAGTGACCCTGATAATAACACCGGCCAGAGATGCATCCAGCTGCATGTGTCCCTGATAATTAATCTGGCAAGATTTGCATCCAGCTGAACGTTTCCCTGATAATTACTCCGGCAAGAGGTGGATCCAGCTGCACGTGTCCCTGATAATTACTCCGGCAAGAGGTGCATCCAGCTGCATGGGTCCGTGATAATTACTCTGGCAAGAGGTGCATCCAGCTGCAAGTGACCCTGATAATTACACCGGCCAGAGGTGCATCCAGCTGCATGTGTCACTGATAATTAATCTGGCAATATTTGCATCCAGCTCAACGTGTCCCTGATAATTACTCCGGCAAGAGGTGCATCCATCTGCACGTGTCCCTGATAATTACTCTGGCAAGAGGTGCATCCAGCTGCACGTGTCCCTGATCATTACTATGGTAAGAGGTGCATCCAGCTGCAGGTGACCCTGATAATTACAGCGGCAAGAGTTACATCCAGCTGCAAGTGACCCTGAGAATTACTCCGGCAAGAGGTGCATCCAGCTACATGTGTCCCTGATAATTATTCCGGCAAGAGATGCATCCAGCTGCACATGTCCCTGATAATTACTCCGGCAAGAGGTGCATACAGCTACACGTGTCCCTGATAATTATTCCACCCTGATAATTACACCGGGCAGATGTGCATCCAGCTGCATGTGTCCCTGATAATTACACTGGCAAGATTTGCATCCAGCTGCAGGTGACCCTGATAATTACATCAGCCAGAGGTGCATCCAGCTGCATGTGTCCCTGATAATTACTCTGGCAAGAGATGCATCCAACTTCAAGTATCGCTGATAATTACACTGGCAAGAGTTGTATCCAGCTGTATGTGTCCATGATAATTACACTGGCAAGAGGTGCATCCAGCTGCACGTATCCCTGATAAGTACTCTGGCAAGAGGTGCATCGAGCTGCACGTGTCCCTGATAATTACTCCGGCAAGAGGTGCATCCAGCTGCAAGTGACCCCGATAATTACACTGGCAAGAGGTGAATCCACCTACATGTGTCCCTGATAATTACACCGGCAAGAGGTTTATCCAGCTGCAAGTGACCCTGATAATTACACCAGCAAGAGGTGCATCCAGCTGCATGTATCCCTGATAATTACTCCGGCAAGAGGAGCTTCCACCTACACTTGTCCCTGATAATTACTCCACCCTGATAATTACACCGGCCAGAGGTGCATCCAGCTGCATGTGTCCTTGATAATTACACTGGCAAGAATTGCATCCAGCTGCACGTGTCCCTGATAATGACTCCGGCAAGAGGTGCATCCAGCTGCAAGTGTCCCTGATAATTACTCTGGTAAGAGGTGCATCCAGCTGCAAGTGAACATTATAATTACAACGGCCAGAGTTGCATCCAGCTGCACGTGTCCCTGATAATTACTCCGGCAAGAGGTGCATCTAGCTGCATGTGTCCCTGATAATTACACTGGCAAGAGGTGCATCCAGCTGCACGTGACCCTGATAATTACATCAGCCAGAGGTGCATCCAGTTGCATGTGTCCCTGATAATTACTCTGGATAAGAGGTGCATCCAACTTCAAGTATCGCTGATAATTACACTGGCAAGAGTTGCATGAAGCTGTATGTGTCCATGATAATTACACTGGCAAGAGGTGCATCCAGCTCCACGTGTCCCTGATAATTAAAAAGACAAGAGGTGCATCAATCTGCACGTGTTCCTGATAATTACTCTGGCAAGAGGTGCATCCAGCTGCACGTGTCCCTGATCATTACTATGGTAAGAGGTGCATCCAGCTGCAGGTGACCCTGATAATTACACTGGCCAGAGGTGCATCCAGCTGCAAGTGAACCTTATAATTACAGCGGCAAGAGTTACATCCAGCTGCAAGTGACCCTGATAATTACTCCGGCAAGAGGTGCATCCAGCTGCATGTGTCCCTGATAATTATTCCGGCAAGAGATGCATCCAGCTGTACGTGTCCCTGATAATTACAGTGGCAAGAGGTGCATCCAGCTCCACGTTTCCCTGATAATGACACCGGCAAGAGGTGCATCCAGCTGCAAGTGTCCCTGATAATTACTCTGGCCAGAGGTGCATCCACTGCAGGTGATCCTGATAATTACACCAGACAGAGGTGCATCCAGCTGCAAGTGACCCTGATAATTACTCCGGCAAGAGGTGCATCCAGCTGCACGTGTCCCTGATAATTACAAAGACAAGAGGTGCATCCAGCTGCAAGTGACCCTGATAATTACACCGGCCAGAGGTGCATCCAGCTGCATGTGTCCCTGATAATTACTCTGGCAAGAGGTGCATACAGCTGCACGTGACCCTGATAATTACATCAGCCAGAGGTGCGTCCAGCTGCATGTGTCCCTGATAATTACTCTGGATAAGAGGTGCATCAAACTACAAGTATCGCTGATAATTACACTGGCAAGAGTTGCATCCAGCTGTATGTGTCCATGATAATTACACTGGCAAGAGGTACATCCAGCTCCACGTGTCCCTGATAATTAAAAAGACAAGAGCTGCATCCATCTCCACGTGTCCCTGATAATTACTCTGGCAAGAGGTGCATCCAGCTGCACGTGTCCCTGATCATTACTATGGTAAGAGGTGCATCCAGCTGCAGGTGACCCTGATCATTACCCTGGCCAGAGGTGCATCCAGCTTCAAGTGAACCTTATAATTACAGCGGCAAGAGTTACATCCAGCTGCAAGTGACCCTGATAATTACTCCGGCAAGAGGTGCATCCAGCTGCATGTGTCCCTGATAATTATTCCGGCAAGAGGTGCATCCAGCTGTACGTGTCCCTGATAATTACTCGGCAAGAGGTGCATCCAGCTGCATGTGTCCCTGATAATTACTCCGGCAAGAGGAGCATCCAGCTACACGTGTCCCTGATAATTACTCCACCCTGATAATTACACCGGCCAGAGGTGCATCCAGCTGCAAGTGTCCCTGATAATTACTCCGGCAAGAGGTGCATCCAGCTGCAGGTGATCCTGATAATTACACCAGACAGAGGTGCATCCAGCTGCAAGTGACCCTGATAATTACTCCAGCAAGAGGTGCATCCAGCTGCACGTGTCCCTGATAATTACAAAGACACGAGGTGCGTCCAGCTGCACATGTCCCTGATAATTACTCCGGCAAGAGGTGCATCCAGCTGCAAGTGACCCTGATAATTACACTGGCAAGAGGTGAATCCAGCTGCACGTGTCCCTGATAATTATACCGGCAAGAGGTTCATCCAGCTGCAAGTGACCCTGATAATTACACCAGCAAAAGGTGCATCCAGCTGCATGTGTCCCTGATAATTACAGTGGCAAGAGGTGCATCCAGCTGCAGGTGACCCTGATAATTACATCAGCCAGAGGTGCATCCAGCTGCATGTGTCCCTGATAATTACTCTGGCAAGAGGTGCATCCAAATTCAATTATTGCTGATAATTGCATTGGCAAGAGTTGTATCCAGCTGTATGTGTCCATGATAATTACACTGGCAAGAGGTGCATCCAGCTGCACGTATCCCTGATAAGTACTCTGGCAAAAGGTGTATCCACTGCACGTATCCCTGATAATTACTCCGGCAAGAGGAACATCCAGCTACACGTGTCGCAGATAATTACACTGGCAAGAATTACATCCAGCTGCAAGTGACCCTGATAATTACACCGGCCAGAGGTGCATCCAGCTGCATGCGTCCCTGATAATTAATCTGGCAAGATTTGCATCCAGCTGAACGTGTCCCTGATAATTACTCTGGCAAGAGGTGCATCCAGCTGCACGGGTCCCTGATAATTACTCTGGCAAGAGGTGCATCCAGCTGCAAGTGACCCTGATAATTACACCGGCCAGAGGTGCATCCAGCTGCATGTGTCCCTGATAATTACTCTGCCAAGAGGTGCATCCAGCTGCAGGTGACCCTGATAATTACATCAGCCAGAGGTGCATCCAGCTGCATGTGTCCCTGATAATTACTCTTGATAAGAGGTGCATCCAACTTCAAGTATCGCTGATAATTACACTGGCAAGAGTTGCATGAATCTGTATGTGTCCATGATAATTACACTGGCAAGAGGTGCATCCAGCTCCACGTGTCCCTGATAATTAAAAAGACAAGAGGTGCATCAATCTGCACGTGTTCCTGATAATTACTCTGGCAAGAGGTGCATCCAGCTGCACGTGTCCCTGATCATTACTATGGTAAGAGGTGCATCCAGCTGCAGGTGACCCTGATAATTACACTGGCCAGAGGTGCATCCAGCTGCAAGTGAACCTTATAATTACAGCGGCAAGAGTTACATCCAGCTGCAAGTGACCCTGATAATTACTCCGGCAAGAGGTGCATCCAGCTGCATGTGTCCCTGATAATTATTCCGGCAAGAGATGCATCCAGCTGTACGTGTCCCTGATAATTACAGTGGCAAGAGGTGCATCCAGCTCCACGTTTCCCTGATAATGACTCCGGCAAGAGGTGCATCCAGCTGCAAGTGTCCCTGATAATTACTCTGGCAAGAGGTGCATCCACTGCAGGTGATCCTGATAATTAGACGAGACAGAGGTGCATCCAGCTGCAAGTGACCCTGATAATTACTCCGGCAAGAGGTGCATCCAGCTGCACGTGTCCCTGATAATTACAAAGACAAGAGGTGCATCCAGCTGCACATGTCCCTGATAATTACTCCGGCAAGAGGTGCATCCAGCTGCACGTGACCCTGATAATTACATCAGCCAGAGGTGCGTCCAGCTGCATGTGTCCCTGATAATTACTCTGGATAAGAGGTGCATCAAACTACAAGTATCGCTGATAATTACACTGGCAAGAGTTGCATCCAGCTGTATGTGTCCATGATAATTACACTGGCAAGAGGTACGTCCAGCTCCACGTGTCCCTGATAATTAAAAAGACAAGAGCTGCATCCATCTCCACGTGTCCCTGATAATTACTCTGGCAAGAGGTGCATCCAGCTGCACGTGTCCCTGATCATTACTATGGTAAGAGGTGCATCCAGCTGCAGGTGACCCTGATCATTACCCTGGCCAGAGGTGCATCCAGCTTCAAGTGAACCTTATAATTACAGCGGCAAGAGTTACATCCAGCTGCAAGTGACCCTGATAATTACTCCGGCAAGAGGTCCATCCAGCTGCATGTGTCCCTGATAATTATTCCGGCAAGAGATGCATCCAGCTCTACGTGTCCCTGATAATTACTCGGCAAGAGGTGCATCCAGCTGCATGTGTCCCTGATAATTACTCCGGCAAGAGGAGCATCCAGCTACACGTGTCCCTGATAATTACTCCACCCTGATAATTACACCGGCCAGAGGTGAATCCAGCTACACGTGTCCCAGATAATTACTCTGGCAAGAATTACATCCAGCTGCAAGTGACCCTGATAATTACACCGGCCAGAGATGCATCCAGCTGCATGTGTCCCTGATAATTAATCTGGCAAGATTTGCATCCAGCTGAACGTTTCCCTGATAATTACTCCGGCAAGAGGTGGATCCAGCTGCACGTGTCCCTGATAATTACTCCGGCAAGAGGTGCATCCAGCTGCATGGGTCCGTGATAATTACTCTGGCAAGAGGTGCATCCAGCTGCAAGTGACCCTGATAATTACACCGGCCAGAGGTGCATCCAGATGCATGTGTCACTGATAATTAATCTGGCAATATTTGCATCCAGCTCAACGTGTCCCTGATAATTACTCCGGCAAGAGGTGCATCCATCTGCACGTGTCCCTGATAATTACTCTGGCAAGAGGTGCATCCAGCTGCACGTGTCCCTGATCATTACTATGGTAAGAGGTGCATCCAGCTGCAGGTGACCCTGATAATTACAGCGGCAAGAGTTACATCCAGCTGCAAGTGACCCTGAGAATTACTCCGGAAAGAGGTGCATCCAGCTACATGTGTCCCTGATAATTATTCCGGCAAGAGATGCATCGAGCTGCACATGTCCCTGATAATTACTCCGGCAAGAGGTGCATACAGCTACACGTGTCCCTGATAATTATTCCACCCTGATAATTACACCGGGCAGATGTGCATCCAGCTGCATGTGTCCTTGATAATTACACTGGCAAGATTTGAATCCAGCTGCAGGTGACCCTGATAATTACATCAGCCAGAGGTGCATCCAGCTGCATGTGTCCCTGATAATTACTCTGGCAAGAGATGCATCCAACTTCAAGTATCGCTGATAATTACACTGGCAAGAGTTGTATCCAGCTGTATGTGTCCATGATAATTACACTGGCAAGAGGTGCATCCAGCTGCACGTATCCCTGATAAGTACTCTGGCAAGAGGTGCATCGAGCTGCACGTGTCCCTGATAATTACTCCGGCAAGAGGTGCATCCAGCTGCAAGTGACCCCGATAATTACACTGGCAAGAGGTGAATCCACCTACATGTGTCCCTGATAATTACACCGGCAAGAGGTTTATCCAGCTGCAAGTGACCCTGATAATTACACCAGCAAGAGGTGCATCCAGCTGCATGTATCCCTGATAATTACTCCGGCAAGAGGAGCTTCCACCTACACTTGTCCCTGATAATTACTCCACCCTGATAATTACACCGGCCAGAGGTGCATCCAGCTGCATGTGTCCTTGATAATTACACTGGCAAGAATTGCATCCAGCTGCACGTGTCCCTGATAATGACTCCGGCAAGAGGTGCATCCAGCTGCAAGTGTCCCTGATAATTACTCTGGTAAGAGGTGCATCCAGCTGCAAGTGAACATTATAATTACAACGGCCAGAGTTGCATCCAGCTGCACGTGTCCCTGATAATTACTCCGGCAAGAGGTGCATCTAGCTGCATGTGTCCTTGATAATTACACTGGCAAGAATTGCATCCAGCTGCACGTGTCCCTGATAATGACTCCGGCAAGAGGTGCATCCAGCTGCAAGTGTCCCTGATAATTACTCTGGTAAGAGGTGCATCCAGCTGCAAGTGAACATTATAATTACAACGGCCAGAGTTGCATCCAGCTGCACGTGTCCCTGATAATTACTCCGGCAAGAGGTGCATCTAGCTGCATGTGTCCTTGATAATTACACTGGCAAGAATTGCATCCAGCTGCACGTGTCCCTGATAATGACTCCGGCAAGAGGTGCATCCAGCTGCAAGTGTCCCTGATAATTACTCTGGTAAGAGGTGCATCCAGCTGCAAGTGAACATTATAATTACAACGGCCAGAGTTGCATCCAGCTGCACGTGTCCCTGATAATTACTCCGGCAAGAGGTGCATCTAGCTGCATGTGTCCCTGATAATTACACTGGCAAGAGGTGCATCCAGCTGCACGTGACCCTGATAATTACATCAGCCAGAGGTGCATCCAGTTGCATGTGTCCCTGATAATTACTCTGGATAAGAGGTGCATCCAACTTCAAGTATCGCTGATAATTACACTGGCAAGAGTTGCATGAAGCTGTATGTGTCCATGATAATTACACTGGCAAGAGGTGCATCCAGCTCCACGTGTCCCTGATAATTAAAAAGACAAGAGGTGCATCAATCTGCACGTGTTCCTGATAATTACTCTGGCAAGAGGTGCATCCAGCTGCACGTGTCCCTGATCATTACTATGGTAAGAGGTGCATCCAGCTGCAGGTGACCCTGATAATTACACTGGCCAGAGGTGCATCCAGCTGCAAGTGAACCTTATAATTACAGCGGCAAGAGTTACATCCAGCTGCAAGTGACCCTGATAATTACTCCGGCAAGAGGTGCATCCAGCTGCATGTGTCCCTGATAATTATTCCGGCAAGAGATGCATCCAGCTGTACGTGTCCCTGATAATTACAGTGGCAAGAGGTGCATCCAGCTCCACGTTTCCCTGATAATGACTCCGGCAAGAGGTGCATCCAGCTGCAAGTGTCCCTGATAATTACTCTGGCCAGAGGTGCATCCACTGCAGGTGATCCTGATAATTACACCAGACAGAGGTGCATCCAGCTGCAAGTGACCCTGATAATTACTCCGGCAAGAGGTGCATCCAGCTGCACGTGTCCCTGATAATTACAAAGACAAGAGGTGCATCCAGCTGCACATGTCCCTGATAATTACTCCGGCAAGAGGTGCATCCAGCTGCACGTGACCCTGATAATTACATCAGCCAGAGGTGCGTCCAGCTGCATGTGTCCCTGATAATTACTCTGGATAAGAGGTGCATCAAACTACAAGTATCGCTGATAATTACACTGGCAAGAGTTGCATCCAGCTGTATGTGTCCATGATAATTACACTGGCAAGAGGTACATCCAGCTCCACGTGTCCCTGATAATTAAAAAGACAAGAGCTGCATCCATCTCCACGTGTCCCTGATAATTACTCTGGCAAGAGGTGCATCCAGCTGCACGTGTCCCTGATCATTACTATGGTAAGAGGTGCATCCAGCTGCAGGTGACCCTGACCATTACCCTGGCCAGAGGTGCATCCAGCTTCAAGTGAACCTTATAATTACAGCGGCAAGAGTTACATCCAGCTGCAAGTGACCCTGATAATTACTCCGGCAAGAGGTGCATCCAGCTGCATGTGTCCCTGATAATTATTCCGGCAAGAGATGCATCCAGCTGTACGTGTCCCTGATAATTACTCGGCAAGAGGTGCATCCAGCTGCATGTGTCCCTGATAATTACTCCGGCAAGAGGAGCATCCAGCTACACGTGTCCCTGATAATTACTCCACCCTGATAATTACACCGGCCAGAGGTGCATCCAGCTGCAAGTGTCCCTGATAATTACTCTGGCAAGAGGTGCATCCAGCTGCAGGTGATCCTGATAATTACACCAGACAGAGGTGCATCCAGCTGCAAGTGACCCTGATAATTACTCCGGCAAGAGGTGCATCCAGCTGCACGTGTTCCTGATAATTACAAAGACACGAGGTGCGTCCAGCTGCACATGTCCCTGATAATTACTCCGGCAAGAGGTGCATCCAGCTGCAAGTGACCCTGATAATTACACTGGCAAGAGGTGAATCCAGCTGCACGTGTCCCTGATAATTATACCGGCAAGAGGTTCATCCAGCTGCAAGTGACCCTGATAATTACACCAGCAAAAGGTGCATCCAGCTGCATGTGTCCCTGATAATTACAGTGTCAAGAGGTGCATCCAGCTGCAGGTGACCCTGATAATTACATCAGCCAGAGGTGCATCCAGCTGCATGTGTCCCTGATAATTACTCTGGCAAGAGGTGCATCCAAATTCAAGTATTGCTGATAATTGCATTGGCAAGAGTTGTATCCAGCTGTATGTGTCCATGATAATTACACTGGCAAGAGGTGCATCCAGCTGCACGTATCCCTGATAAGTACTCTGGCAAAAGGTGTATCCACTGCACGTATCCCTGATAATTACTCCGGCAAGAGGAACATCCAGCTACACGTGTCGCAGATAATTACACTGGCAAGAATTACATCCAGCTGCAAGTGACCCTGATAATTACACCGGCCAGAGGTGCATCCAGCTGCATGTGTCCCTGATAATTAATCTGGCAAGATTTGCATCCAGCTGAACGTGTCCCTGATAATTACTCTGGCAAGAGGTGCATCCAGCTGCAAGTGACCCTGATAATTACACCGGCCAGAGGTGCATCCAGCTGCATGTGTCCCTGATAATTACTCTGGCAAGAGGTGCATCCAGTTGCACGTGACCCTGATAATTACATCAGCCAGAGGTGCGTCCAGCTGCATGTGTCCCTGATAATTACTCTGGATAAGAGGTGCATCAAACTACAAGTATCGCTGATAATTACACTGGCAAGAGTTGCATCCAGCTGTATGTGTCCATGATAATTACACTGGCAAGAGGTACATCCAGCTCCACGTGTCCCTGATAATTAAAAATACAAGAGCTGCATCCATCTCCACGTGTCCCTGATAATTACTCTGGCAAGAGGTGCATCCAGCTGCACGTGTCCCTGATCATTACTATGGTAAGAGGTGCATCCAGCTGCAGGTGACCCTGATCATTACCCTGGCCAGAGGTGCATCCAGCTTCAAGTGAACATTATAATTACAACGGCCAGAGTTGCATCCAGCTGCACGTGTCCCTGATAATTACTCCGGCAAGAGGTGCATCTAGCTGCATGTGTCCCTGATAATTACACTGGCAAGAGGTGCATCCAGCTGCACGTGACCCTGATAATTATATCAGCCAGAGGTGCATCCAGTTGCATGTGTCCCTGATAATTACTCTGGATAAGAGGTGCATCCAACTTCAAGTATCGCTGATAATTACACTGGCAAGAGTTGCATGAAGCTGTATGTGTCCATGATAATTACACTGGCAAGAGGTGCATCCAGCTCCACGTGTCCCTGATAATTAAAAAGACAAGAGGTGCATCAATCTGCACGTGTTCCTGATAATTACTCTGGCAAGAGGTGCCTCCAGCTGCACGTGTCCCTGATCATTACTATGGTAAGAGGTGCATCCAGCTGCAGGTGACCCTGATAATTACACTGGCCAGAGGTGCATCCAGCTGCAAGTGAACCTTATAATTACAGCGGCAAGAGTTACATCCAGCTGCAAGTGACCCTGATAATTACTCCGGCAAGAGGTGCATCCAGCTGCATGTGTCCCTGATAATTATTCCGGCAAGAGATGCATCCAGCTGTACGTGTCCCTGATAATTACAGTGGCAAGAGGTGCATCCAGCTCCACGTTTCCCTGATAATGACTCCGGCAAGAGGTGCATCCAGCTGCTAGTCTCCCTGATAATTACTCTGGCAAGAGGTGCATCCACTGCAGGTGATCCTGATAATTACACCAGACAGAGGTGCATCCAGCTGCAAGTGACCCTGATAATTACTCCGGCAAGAGGTGCATCCAGCTGCACGTGTCCCTGATAATTACAAAGACAAGAGGTGCATCCAGCTGCACATGTCCCTGATAATTACTCCGGCAAGAGGTGCATCCAGCTGCACGTGACCCTGATAATTACATCAGCCAGAGGTGCGTCCAGCTGCATGTGTCCCTGATAATTACTCTGGATAAGAGGTGCATCAAACTACAAGTATCGCTGATAATTACACTGGCAAGAGTTGCATCCAGCTGTATGTGTCCATGATAATTACACTGGCAAGAGGTACATCCAGCTCCACGTGTCCCTGATAATTAAAAAGACAAGAGCTGCATCCATCTCCACGTGTCCCTGATAATTACTCTGGCAAGAGGTGCATCCAGCTGCACGTGTCCCTGATCATTACTATGGTAAGAGGTGCATCCAGCTGCAGGTGACCCTGATCATTACCCTGGCCAGAGGTGCATCCAGCTTCAAGTGAACCTTATAATTACAGCGGCAAGAGTTACATCCAGCTGCAAGTGACCCTGATAATTACTCCGGCAAGAGGTCCATCCAGCTGCATGTGTCCCTGATAATTATTCCGGCAAGAGATGCATCCAGCTGTACGTGTCCCTGATAATTACTCGGCAAGAGGTGCATCCAGCTGCATGTGTCCCTGATAATTACTCCGGCAAGAGGAGCATCCAGCTACACGTGTCCCTGATAATTACTCCACCCTGATAATTACACCGGCCAGAGGTGAATCCAGCTACACGTGTCCCAGATAATTACTCTGGCAAGAATTACATCCAGCTGCAAGTGACCCTGATAATTACACCGGCCAGAGATGCATCCAGCTGCATGTGTCCCTGATAATTAATCTGGCAAGATTTGCATCCAGCTGAACGTTTCCCTGATAATTACTCCGGCAAGAGGTGGATCCAGCTGCACGTGTCCCTGATAATTACTCCGGTAAGAGGTGCATCCAGCTGCATGGGTCCGTGATAATTACTCTGGCAAGAGGTGCATCCAGCTGCAAGTGACCCTGATAATTACACCGGCCAGAGGTGCATCCAGCTGCATGTGTCACTGATAATTAATCTGGCAATATTTGCATCCAGCTCAACGTGTCCCTGATAATTACTCCGGCAAGAGGTGCATCCATCTGCACGTGTCCCTGATAATTACTCTGGCAAGAGGTGCATCCAGCTGCACGTGTCCCTGATCATTACTATGGTAAGAGGTGCATCCAGCTGCAGGTGACCCTGATAATTACAGCGGCAAGAGTTACATTCAGCTGCAAGTGACCCTGAGAATTACTCCGGCAAGAGGTGCATCCAGCTACATGTGTCCCTGATAATTATTCCGGCAAGAGATGCATCCAGCTGCACATGTCCCTGATAATTACTCCGGCAAGAGGTGCATACAGCTACACGTGTCCCTGATAATTATTCCACCCTGATAATTACACCGGGCAGAGGTGCATCCAGCTGCATGTGTCCCTGATAATTACACTGGCAAGATTTGCATCCAGCTGCAGGTGACCCTGATAATTACATCAGCCAGAGGTGCATCCAGCTGCATGTGTCCCTGATAATTACTCTGGCAAGAGATGCATCCAACTTCAAGTATCGCTGATAATTACACTGGCAAGAGTTGTATCCAGCTGTATGTGTCCATGATAATTACACTGGCAAGAGGTGCATCCAGCTGCACGTATCCCTGATAAGTACTCTGGCAAGAGGTGCATCGAGCTGCACGTGTCCCTGATAATTACTCCGGCAAGAGGTGCATCCAGCTGCAAGTGACCCCGATAATTACACTGGCAAGAGGTGAATCCACCTACATGTGTCCCTGATAATTACACCGGCAAGAGGTTTATCCAGCTGCAAGTGACCCTGATAATTACACCAGCAAGAGGTGCATCCAGCTGCATGTATCCCTGATAATTACTCCGGCAAGAGGAGCTTCCACCTACACTTGTCCCTGATAATTACTCCACCCTGATAATTACACCGGCCAGAGGTGCATCCAGCTGCATGTGTCCTTGATAATTACACTGGCAAGAATTGCATCCAGCTGCACGTGTCCCTGATAATGACTCCGGCAAGAGGTGCATCCAGCTGCAAGTGTCCCTGATAATTACTCTGGTAAGAGGTGCATCCAGCTGCAAGTGAACATTATAATTACAACGGCCAGAGTTGCATCCAGCTGCACGTGTCCCTGATAATTACTCCGGCAAGAGGTGCATCTAGCTGCATGTGTCCCTGATAATTACACTGGCAAGAGGTGCATCCAGCTGCACGTGACCCTGATAATTACATCAGCCAGAGGTGCATCCAGTTGCATGTGTCCCTGATAATTACTCTGGATAAGAGGTGCATCCAACTTCAAGTATCGCTGATAATTACACTGGCAAGAGTTGCATGAAGCTGTATGTGTCCATGATAATTACACTGGCAAGAGGTGCATCCAGCTCCACGTGTCCCTGATAATTAAAAAGACAAGAGGTGCATCAATCTGCACGTGTTCCTGATAATTACTCTGGCAAGAGGTGCATCCAGCTGCACGTGTCCCTGATCATTACTATGGTAAGAGGTGCATCCAGCTGCAGGTGACCCTGATAATTACACTGGCCAGAGGTGCATCCAGCTGCAAGTGAACCTTATAATTACAGCGGCAAGAGTTACATCCAGCTGCAAGTGACCCTGATAATTACTCCGGCAAGAGGTGCATCCAGCTGCATGTGTCCCTGATAATTATTCCGGCAAGAGATGCATCCAGCTGTACGTGTCCCTGATAATTACAGTGGCAAGAGGTGCATCCAGCTCCACGTTTCCCTGATAATGACTCCGGCAAGAGGTGCATCCAGCTGCAAGTGTCCCTGATAATTACTCTGGCAAGAGGTGCATCCACTGCAGGTGATCCTGATAATTACACCAGACAGAGGTGCATCCAGCTGCAAGTGACCCTGATAATTACTCCGGCAAGAGGTGCATCCAGCTGCACGTGTCCCTGATAAATACAAAGACAAGAGGTGCATCCAGCTGCACATGTCCCTGATAATTACTCCGGCAAGAGGTGCATCCAGCTGCACGTGACCCTGATAATTACATCAGCCAGAGGTGCGTCCAGCTGCATGTGTCCCTGATAATTACTCTGGATAAGAGGTGCATCAAACTACAAGTATCGCTGATAATTACACTGGCAAGAGTTGCATCCAGCTGTATGTGTCCATGATAATTACACTGGCAAGAGGTACATCCAGCTCCACGTGTCCCTGATAATTAAAAAGACAAGAGCTGCATCCATCTCCACGTGTCCCTGATAATTACTCTGGCAAGAGGTGCATCCAGCTGCACGTGTCCCTGATCATTACTATGGTAAGAGGTGCATCCAGCTGCAGGTGACCCTGATCAGTACCCTGGCCAGAGGTGCATCCAGCTTCAAGTGAACCTTATAATTACAGCGGCAAGAGTTACATCCAGCTGCAAGTGACCCTGATAATTACTCCGGCAAGAGGTGCATCCAGCTGCATGTGTCCCTGATAATTATTCCGGCAAGAGATGCATCCAGCTGTACGTATCCCTGATAATTACTCGGCAAGAGGTGCATCCAGCTGCATGTGTCCCTGATAATTACTCCGGCAAGAGGAGCATCCAGCTGCACGTGTCCCTGATAATTACTCCACCCTGATAATTACACCGGCCAGAGGTGCATCCAGCTTCAAGTGTCCCTGATAATTACTCTTGAAGAGGTGCATCCAGATGCAGGTGATCCTGATAATTACACCAGACAGAGGTGCATCCAGCTGCAAGTGACCCTGATAATTACTCCGGCAAGAGGTGCATCCAGCTGCACGTGTCCCTGATAATTACAAAGACACGAGGTGCGTCCAGCTGCACATGTCCCTGATAATTACTCCGGCAAGAGGTGCATCCATCTGCAAGTGACCCTGATAATTACACTGGCAAGAGGTGAATCCAGCTGCACGTGTCCCTGATAATTATACCGGCAAGAGGTTCATCCAGCTGCAAGTGACCCTGATAATTACACCAGCAAAAGGTGCATCCAGCTGCATGTGTCCCTGATAATTACAGTGGCAAGAGGTGCATCCAGCTGCAGGTGACCCTGATAATTACATCAGCCAGAGGCGCATCCTGCTGCATGTGTCCCTGATAATTACTCTGGCAAGAGGTGCATCCAAATTCAAGTATTGCTGATAATTGCATTGGCAAGAGTTGTATCCAGCTGTATGTGTCCATGATAATTACACTGGCAAGAGGTGCATCCAGCTGCACGTATCCCTGATAAGTACTCTGGCAAAAGGTGTATCCACTGCACGTATCCCTGATAATTACTCCGGCAAGAGGAACATCCAGCTACACGTGTCGCAGATAATTACACTGGCAAGAATTACATCCAGCTGCAAGTGACCCTGATAATTACACCGGCCAGAGGTGCATCCAGCTGCATGTGTCCCTGATAATTAATCTGGCAAGATTTGAATCCAGCTGAACGTGTCCCTGATAATTACTCTGGCAAGAGGTGCATCCAGCTGCAAGTGACCCTGATAATTACACCGGCCAGAGGTGCATCCAGCTGCATGTGTCCCTGATAATTACTCTGGCAAGAGGTGCATCCAGCTGCACGTGACCCTGATAATTACATCAGCCAGAGGTGCGTCCAGCTGCATGTGTCCCTGATAATTACTCTGGATAAGAGGTGCATCAAACTACAAGTATCGCTGATAATTACACTGGCAAGAGTTGCATCCAGCTGTATGTGTCCATGATAATTACACTGGCAAGAGGTACATCCAGCTCCACGTGTCCCTGATAATTAAAAAGACAAGAGCTGCATCCATCTCCACGTGTCCCTGATAATTACTCTGGCAAGAGGTGCATCCAGCTGCACGTGTCCCTGATCATTACTATGGTAAGAGGTGCATCCAGCTGCAGGTGACCCTGATCATTACCCTGGCCAGAGGTGCATCCAGCTTCAAGTGAACCTTATAATTACAGCGGCAAGAGTTACATCCAGCTGCAAGTGACCCTGATAATTACTCCGGCAAGAGGTGCATCCAGCTGCATGTGTCCCTGATAATTATTCCGGCAAGAGATGCATCCAGCTGTACGTGTCCCTGATAATTACTCGGCAAGAGGTGCATCCAGCTGCATGTGTCCCTGATAATTACTCCGGCAAGAGGAGCATCCAGCTACACGTGTCCCTGATAATTACTCCACCCTGATAATTACACCGGCCAGAGGTGCATCCAGCTGCAGGTGTCCCTGATAATTACTCTGGCAAGAGGTGCATCCAGCTGCAGGTGATCCTGATAATTACACCAGACAGAGGTGCATCCAGCTGCAAGTGACCCTGATAATTACTCCAGCAAGAGGTGCATCCAGCTGCACGTGTCCCTGATAATTACAAAGACACGAGGTGCGTCCAGCTGCACATGTCCCTGATAATTACTCCGGCAAGAGGTGCATCCAGCTGCAAGTGACCCTGATAATTACACTTGCAAGAGGTGAATCCAGCTGCACGTGTCCCTGATAATTATACCGGCAAGAGGTTCATCCAGCTGCAAGTGACCCTGATAATTACACCAGCAAAAGGTGCATCCAGCTGCATGTGTCCCTGATAATTACAGTGGCAAGAGGTGCATCCAGCTGCAGGTGACCCTGATAATTACATCAGCCAGAGGTGCATCCAGCTGCATGTGTCCCTGATAATTACTCTGGCAAGAGGTGCATCCAAATTCAAGTATTGCTGATAATTGCATTGGCAAGAGTTGTATCCAGCTGTATGTGTCCATGATAATTACACTGGCAAGAGGTGCATCCAGCTGCACGTATGCCTGATAAGTACTCTGGCAAAAGGTGTATCCACTGCACGTATCCCTGATAATTACTCCGGCAAGAGGAACATCCAGCTACACGTGTCGCAGATAATTACACTGGCAAGAATTACATCCAGCTGCAAGTGACCCTGATAATTACACCGGCCAGAGGTGCATCCAGCTGCATGTGTCCCTGATAATTAATCTGGCAAGATTTGCATCCAGCTGAACGTGTCCCTGATAATTACTCTGGCAAGAGGTGCATCCAGCTGCACGGGTCCCTGATAATTACTCTGGCAAGAGGTGCATCCAGCTGCAAGTGACCCTGATAATTACACCGGCCAGAGGTGCATCCAGCTGCATGTGTCCCTGATAATTACTCTGGCAAGAGGTGCATCCAGCTGCAGGTGACCCTGATAATTACATCAGCCAGAGGTGCATCCAGCTGCATGTGTCCCTGATAATTACTCTTGATAAGAGGTGCATCCAACTTCAAGTATCGCTGATAATTACACTGGCAAGAGTTGCATGAATCTGTATGTGTCCATGATAATTACACTGGCAAGAGGTGCATCCAGCTGCAAGTGACCCTGATAATTACTCCGGCAAGAGGTGCATCCAGCTGCACGTGTCCCTGATAATTACAAAGACAAGAGGTGCATCCAGCTGCACATGTCCCTGATAATTACTCCGGCAAGAGGTGTATCCAGCTGCAAGTGACCCTGATAATTACACTGGCAAGAGGTGAATCCAGCTGCACGTGTCCCTGATAATTATACCGGCAAGAGGTTCATCCAGCTGCAAGTGACCCTGATAATTACACCAGCAAGAGGTGCATCCAGCTGCATGTGTCCCTGATAATTACAGTGGCAAGAGGTGCATCCAGCTGCAGGTGACCCTGATAATTACATCAGCCAGAGCTGCATCCAGCTGCAAGTGACCCTGATAATTACTCCGGCAAGAGGTGCATCCAGCTGCACGTGTCCCTGATAATGACTCCGGCAAAAGGTGCATCCAGCTGCAAGTGTCCCTGATAATTACTCTGGTAAGAGGTGCATCCAGCTGCTAGTGAACATTATAATTACACCGGCCAGAGTTGCATCCAGCTGCACGTGTCCCTGATAATTACTCCGGCAAGAGGTGCATCTAGCTGCATGTGTCCCTGATAATTACACTGGCAAGAGGTGCATCCAGCTGCACGTGACCCTGATAATTACATCAGCCAGAGGTGCATCCAGTTGCATGTGTCGCTGATAATTACTCTGGATAAGAGGTGCATCCAACTTCAAGTATCGCTGATAATTACACTGGCAAGAGTTGCATGAAGCTGTATGTGTCCATGATAATAACACTGGCAAGAGGTGCATCCAGCTCCACGTGTCCCTGATAATTAAAAAGACAAGAGGTGCATCAATCTGCACGTGTTCCTGATAATTACTCTGGCAAGAGGTGCATCCAGCTGCACGTGTCCCTGATCATTACTATGGTAAGAGGTGCATCCAGCTGCAGGTGACCCTGATAATTACACTGGCCAGAGGTGCATCCAGCTGCAAGTGAACCTTATAATTACAGCGGCAAGAGTTACATCCAGCTGCAAGTGACCCTGATAATTACTCCGGCAAGAGGTGCATCCAGCTGCATGTGTCCCTGATAATTACTCCGGCAAGAGGAGCATCCAGCTACACGTGTCCCTGATAATTACTCCACCCTGATAATTACACCGGCCAGAGGTGCATCCAGCTGCAAGTGTCCCTGATAATTACTCTGGCAAGAGGTGCATCCAGCTGCAGGTGATCCTGATAATTACACCAGACAGAGGTGCATCCAGCTGCAAGTGACCCTGATAATTACTCCAGCAAGAGGTGCATCCAGCTGCACGTGTCCCTGATAATTACAAAGACACGAGGTGCGTCCAGCTGCACATGTCCCTGATAATTACTCCGGCAAGAGGTGCATCCAGCTGCAAGTGACCCTGATAATTACACTGGCAAGAGGTGCATCCAGCTGCATGTATCCCTGATAATTACTCCGGCAAGAGGAGCTTCCACCTACACTTGTCCCTGATAATTACTCCACCCTGATAATTACACCGGCCAGAGGTGCATCCAGCTGCATGTGTCCTTGATAATTACACTGGCAAGAATTGCATCCAGCTGCACGTGTCCCTGATAATGACTCCGGCAAGAGGTGCATCCAGCTGCAAGTGTCCCTGATAATTACTCTGGTAAGAGGTGCATCCAGCTGCAAGTGAACATTATAATTACAACGGCCAGAGTTGCATCCAGCTGCACGTGTCCCTGATAATTACTCCGGCAAGAGGTGCATCTAGCTGCATGTGTCCCTGATAATTACACTGGCAAGAGGTGCATCCAGCTGCACGTGACCCTGATAATTACATCAGCCAGAGGTGCATCCAGTTGCATGTGTCCCTGATAATTACTCTGGATAAGAGGTGCATCCAACTTCAAGTATCGCTGATAATTACACTGGCAAGAGTTGCATGAAGCTGTATGTGTCCATGATAATTACACTGGCAAGAGGTGCATCCAGCTCCACGTGTCCCTGATAATTAAAAAGACAAGAGGTGCATCAATCTGCACGTGTTCCTGATAATTACTCTGGCAAGAGGTGCATCCAGCTGCACGTGTCCCTGATCATTACTATGGTATGAGGTGCATCCAGCTGCAGGTGACCCTGATAATTACAGCGGCAAGAGTTACATCCAGCTGCAAGTGACCCTGAGAATTACTCCGGCAAGAGGTGCATCCAGCTACATGTGTCCCTGATAATTATTCCGGCAAGAGATGCATCCAGCTGCACATGTCCCTGATAATTACTCCGGCAAGAGGTGCATACAGCTACACGTGTCCCTGATAATTATTCCACCCTGATAATTACACCGGGCAGAGGTGCATCCAGCTGCATGTGTCCCTGATAATTACACTGGCAAGATTTGCATCCAGCTGCAGGTGACCCTGGTAATTACATCAGCCAGAGGTGCATCCAGCTGCATGTGTCCCTGATAATTACTCTGGCAAGAGATGCATCCAACTTCAAGTATCGCTGATAATTACACTGGCAAGAGTTGTATCCAGCTGTATGTGTCCATGATAATTACACTGGCAAGAGGTGCATCCAGCTGCACGTATCCCTGATAAGTACTCTGGCAAGAGGTGCATCGAGCTGCACGTGTCCCTGATAATTACTCCGGCAAGAGGTGCATCCAGCTGCAAGTGACCCTGATAATTACACTGGCAAGAGGTGAATCCACCTACATGTGTCCCTGATAATTACACCGGCAAGAGGTTTATCCAGCTGCAAGTGACCCTGATAATTACACCAGCAAGAGGTGCATCCAGCTGCATGTGTCCCTGATAATTACTCCGGCAAGAGGAGCTTCCACCTACACTTGTCCCTGATAATTACTCCACCCTGATAATTACACCGGCCAGAGGTGCATCCAGCTGCATGTGTCCTTGATAATTACACTGGCAAGAATTGCATCCAGCTGCACGTGTCCCTGATAATGACTCCGGCAAGAGGTGCATCCAGCTGCAAGTGTCCCTGATAATTACTCTGGTAAGAGGTGCATCCAGCTGCAAGTGAACATTATAATTACAACGGCCAGAGTTGCATCCAGCTGCACGTGTCCCTGATAATTACTCCGGCAAGAGGTGCATCTAGCTGCATGTGTCCCTGATAATTACACTGGCAAGAGGTGCATCCAGCTGCACGTGACCCTGATAATTACATCAGCCAGAGGTGCATCCAGTTGCATGTGTCCCTGATAATTACTCTGGATTAGAGGTGCATCCAACTTCAAGTATCGCTGATAATTACACTGGCAAGAGTTGCATGAAGCTGTATGTGTCCATGATAATTACACTGGCAAGAGGTGCATCCAGCTCCACGTGTCCCTGATAATTAAAAAGACAAGAGGTGCATCAATCTGCACGTGTTCCGGATAATTACTCTGGCAAGAGGTGCATCCAGCTGCACGTGTCCCTGATCATTACTATGGTAAGAGGTGCATCCAGCTGCAGGTGACCCTGATAATTACACTGGCCAGAGGTGCATCCAGCTGCAAGTGAACCTTATAATTACAGCGGCAAGAGTTACATCCAGCTGCAAGTGACCCTGTTAATTACTCCGGCAAGAGGTGCATCCAGCTGCATGTGTCCCTGATAATTATTCCGGCAAGAGATGCATCCAGCTGTACGTGTCCCTGATAATTACAGTGGCAAGAGGTGCATCCAGCTCCACGTTTCCCTGATAATGACTCCGGCAAGAGGTGCATCCAGCTGCAAGTGTCCCTGATAATTACTCTGGCAAGAGGTGCATCCACTGCAGGTGATCCTGATAATTAGACCAGACAGAGGTGCATCCAGCTGCAAGTGACCCTGATAATTACTCCGGCAAGAGGTGCATCCAGCTGCACGTGTCCCTGATAATTACAAAGACAAGAGGTGCATCCAGCTGCACATGTCCCTGATAATTACTCCGGCAAGAGGTGCATCCAGCTGCACGTGACCCTGATAATTACATCAGCCAGAGGTGCGTCCAGCTGCATGTGTCCCTGATAATTACTCTGGATAAGAGGTGCATCAAACTACAAGTATCGCTGATAATTACACTGGCAAGAGTTGCATCCAGCTGTATGTGTCCATGATAATTACACTGGCAAGAGGTACATCCAGCTCCACGTGTCCCTGATAATTAAAAAGACAAGAGCTGCATCCATCTCCACGTGTCCCTGATAATTACTCTGGCAAGAGGTGCATCCAGCTGCACGTGTCCCTGATCATTACTATGGTAAGAGGTGCATCCAGCTGCAGGTGACCCTGATCATTACCCTGGCCAGAGGTGCATCCAGCTTCAAGTGAACCTTATAATTACAGCGGCAAGAGTTACATCCAGCTGCAAGTGACCCTGATAATTACTCCGGCAAGAGGTCCATCCAGCTGCATGTGTCCCTGATAATTATTCCGGCAAGAGATGCATCCAGCTGTACGTGTCCCTGATAATTACTCGGCAAGAGGTGCATCCAGCTGCATGTGTCCCTGATAATTACTCCGGCAAGAGGAGCATCCAGCTACACGTGTCCCTGATAATTACTCCACCCTGATAATTACACCGGCCAGAGGTGAATCCAGCTACACGTGTCCCAGATAATTACTCTGGCAAGAATTACATCCAGCTGCAATTGACCCTGATAATTACACCGGCCAGAGATGCATCCAGCTGCATGTGTCCCTGATAATTAATCTGGCAAGATTTGCATCCAGCTGAACGTTTCCCTGATAATTACTCCGGCAAGAGGTGGATCCAGCTGCACGTGTCCCTGATAATTACTCCGGCAAGAGGTGCATCCAGCTGCATGGGTCCGTGATAATTACTCTGGCAAGAGGTGCATCCAGCTGCAAGTGACCCTGATAATTACACCGGCCAGAGGTGCATCCAGCTGCATGTGTCACTGATAATTAATCTGGCAATATTTGCATCCAGCTCAACGTGTCCCTGATAATTACTCCGGCAAGAGGTGCATCCATCTGCACGTGTCCCTGATACTTACTCTGGCAAGAGGTGCATCCAGCTGCACGTGTCCCTGATCATTACTATGGTAAGAGGTGCATCCAGCTGCAGGTGACCCTGATAATTACAGCGGCAAGAGTTACATCCAGCTGCAAGTGACCCTGAGAATTACTCCGGCAAGAGGTGCATCCAGCTACATGTGTCCCTGATAATTATTCCGGCAAGAGATGCATCCAGCTGCACATGTCCCTGATAATTACTCCGGCAAGAGGTGCATACAGCTACACGTGTCCCTGATAATTATTCCACCCTGATAATTACACCGGGCAGATGTGCATCCAGCTGCATGTGTCCCTGATAATTACACTGGCAAGATTTGCATCCAGCTGCAGGTGACCCTGATAATTACATCAGCCAGAGGTGCATCCAGCTGCATGTGTCCCTGATAATTACTCTGGCAAGAGATGCATCCAACTTCAAGTATCGCTGATAATTACACTGGCAAGAGTTGTATCCAGCTGTATGTGTCCATGATAATTACACTGGCAAGAGGTGCATCCAGCTGCACGTATCCCTGATAAGTACTCTGGCAAGAGGTGGATCCAGCTGCAAGTGACCCCGATAATTACACTGGCAAGAGGTGAATCCACCTACATGTGTCCCTGATAATTACACCGGCAAGAGGTTTATCCAGCTGCAAGTGACCCTGATAATTACACCAGCAAGAGGTGCATCCAGCTGCATGTATCCCTGATACTTACTCTGGCAAGAGGTGCATCCAGCTGCACGTGTCCCTGATCATTACTATGGTAAGAGGTGCATCCAGCTGCAGGTGACCCTGATAATTACAGCGGCAAGAGTTACATCCAGCTGCAAGTGACCCTGAGAATTACTCCGGCAAGAGGTGCATCCAGCTACATGTGTCCCTGATAATTATTCCGGCAAGAGATGCATCCAGCTGCACATGTCCCTGATAATTACTCCGGCAAGAGGAGCTTCCACCTACACTTGTCCCTGATAATTACTCCACCCTGATAATTACACCGGCCAGAGGTGCATCCAGCTGCATGTGTCCTTGATAATTACACTGGCAAGAATTGCATCCAGCTGCACGTGTCCCTGATAATGACTCCGGCAAGAGGTGCATCCAGCTGCAAGTGTCCCTGATAATTACTCTGGTAAGAGGTGCATCCAGCTGCAAGTGAACATTATAATTACAACGGCCAGAGTTGCATCCAGCTGCACGTGTCCCTGATAATTACTCCGGCAAGAGGTGCATCTAGCTGCATGTGTCCCTGATAATTACACTGGCAAGAGGTGCATCCAGCTGCACGTGACCCTGATAATTACATCAGCCAGAGGTGCATCCAGTTGCATGTGTCCCTGATAATTACTCTGGATAAGAGGTGCATCCAACTTCAAGTATCGCTGATAATTACACTGGCAAGAGTTGCATGAAGCTGTATGTGTCCATGATAATTACACTGGCAAGAGGTGCATCCAGCTCCACGTGTCCCTGATAATTAAAAAGACAAGAGGTGCATCAATCTGCACGTGTTCCTGATAATTACTCTGGCAAGAGGTGCATCCAGCTGCACGTGTCCCTGATCATTACTATGGTAAGAGGTGCATCCAGCTGCAGGTGACCCTGATAATTACACTGGCCAGAGGTGCATCCAGCTGCAAGTGAACCTTATAATTACAGCGGCAAGAGTTACATCCAGCTGCAAGTGACCCTGATAATTACTCCGGCAAGAGGTGCATCCAGCTGAATGTGTCCCTGATAATTATTCCGGCAAGAGATGCATCCAGCTGTACGTGTCCCTGATAATTACAGTGGCAAGAGGTGCATCCAGCTCCACGTTTCCCTGATAATGACTCCGGCAAGAGGTGCATCCAGCTGCAAGTGTCCCTGATAATTACTCTGGCAAGAGGTGCATCCACTGCAGGTGATCCTGATAATTACACCAGACAGAGGTGCATCCAGCTGCAAGTGACCCCGATAATTACACTGGCAAGAGGTGAATCCACCTACATGTGTCCCTGATAATTACACCGGCAAGAGGTTTATCCAGCTGCAAGTGACCCTGATAATTACACCAGCAAGAGGTGCATCCAGCTGCATGTATCCCTGATAATTACTCCGGCAAGAGGAGCTTCCACCTACACTTGTCCCTGATAATTACTCCACCCTGATAATTACACCGGCCAGAGGTGCATCCAGCTGCATGTGTCCTTGATAATTACACTGGCAAGAATTGCATCCAGCTGCACGTGTCCCTGATAATGACTCCGGCAAGAGGTGCATCCAGCTGCAAGTGTCCCTGATAATTACTCTGGTAAGAGGTGCATCCAGCTGCAAGTGAACATTATAATTACAACGGCCAGAGTTGCATCCAGCTGCACGTGTCCCTGATAATTACTCCGGCAAGAGGTGCATCTAGCTGCATGTGTCCCTGATAATTACACTGGCAAGAGGTGCATCCAGCTGCACGTGACCCTGATAATTACATCAGCCAGAGGTGCATCCAGTTGCATGTGTCCCTGATAATTACTCTGGATAAGAGGTGCATCCAACTTCAAGTATCGCTGATAATTACACTGGCAAGAGTTGCATGAAGCTGTATGTGTCCATGATAATTACACTGGCAAGAGGTGCATCCAGCTCCACGTGTCCCTGATAATTAAAAAGACAAGAGGTGCATCAATCTGCACGTGTTCCTGATAATTACTCTGGCAAGAGGTGCATCCAGCTGCACGTGTCCCTGATCATTACTATGGTAAGAGGTGCATCCAGCTGCAGGTGACCCTGATAATTACACTGGCCAGAGGTGCATCCAGCTGCAAGTGAACCTTATAATTACAGCGGCAAGAGTTACATCCAGCTGCAAGTGACCCTGATAATTACTCCGGCAAGAGGTGCATCCAGCTGCATGTGTCCCTGATAATTATTCCGGCAAGAGATGCATCCAGCTGTACGTGTCCCTGATAATTACAGTGGCAAGAGGTGCATCCAGCTCCACGTTTCCCTGATACTGACTCCGGCAAGAGGTGCATCCAGCTGCAAGTGTCCCTGATAATTACTCTGGCAAGAGGTGCATCCACTGCAGGTGATCCTGATAATTACACCAGACAGAGGTGCATCCAGCTGCAAGTGACCCTGATAATTACTCCGGCAAGAGGTGCATCCAGCTGCACGTGTCCCTGATAATTACAAAGACAAGAGGTGCATCCAGCTGCACATGTCCCTGATAATTACTCCGGCAAGAGGTGCATCCAGCTGCACGTGACCCTGATAATTACATCAGCCAGAGGTGCGTCCAGCTGCATGTGTCCCTGATAATTACTCTGGATAAGAGGTGCATCAAACTACAAGTATCGCTGATAATTACACTGGCAAGAGTTGCATCCAGCTGTATGTGTCCATGATAATTACACTGGCAAGAGGTACATCCAGCTCCACGTGTCGCTGATAATTAAAAAGACAAGAGCTGCATCCATCTCCACGTGTCCCTGATAATTACTCTGGCAAGAGGTGCATCCAGCTGCACGTGTCCCTGATCATTACTATGGTAAGAGGTGCATCCAGCTGCAGGTGACCCTGATCATTACCCTGGCCAGAGGTGCATCCAGCTTCAAGTGAACCTTATAATTACAGCGGCAAGAGCTACATCCAGCTGCAAGTGACCCTGATAATTACTCCGGCAAGAGGTGCATCCAGCTGCATGTGTCCCTGATAATTATTCCGGCAAGAGATGCATCCAGCTGTACGTGTCCCTGATAATTACTCGGCAAGAGGAGCATCCAGCTACACGTGTCCCTGATAATTACTCCACCCTGATAATTACACCGGCCAGAGGTGCATCCAGCTGCAAGTGACCCTGATAATTACACTGGCAAGAGGTGAATCCACCTACATGTGTCCCTGATAATTACACCGGCAAGAGGTTTATCCAGCTGCAAGTGACCCTGATAATTACACCAGCAAGAGGTGCATCCAGCTGCATGTGTCCCTGATAATTCCTCCGGTAAGAGGAGCTTCCACCTACACTTGTCCCTGATAATTACTCCACCCTGATAATTACACCGGCCAGAGGTGCATCCAGCTGCATGTGTCCTTGATAATTACACTGGCAAGAATTGCATCCAGCTGCACGTGTCCCTGATAATGACTCCGGCAAGAGGTGCATCCAGCTGCAAGTGTCCCTGATAATTACTCTGGTAAGAGGTGCATCCAGCTGCAAGTGAACATTATAATTACAACGGCCAGAGTTGCATCCAGCTGCACGTGTCCCTGATAATTACTCCGGCAAGAGGTGCATCTAGCTGCATGTGTCCCTGATAATTACACTGGCAAGAGGTGCATCCAGCTGCACGTGACCCTGATAATTACATCAGCCAGAGGTGCATCCAGTTGCATGTGTCCCTGATAATTACTCTGGATAAGAGGTGCATCCAACTTCAAGTATCGCTGATAATTACACTGGCAAGAGTTGCATGAAGCTGTATGTGTCCATGATAATTACACTGGCAAGAGGTGCATCCAGCTCCACGTGTCCCTGATAATTAAAAAGACAAGAGGTGCATCAATCTGCACGTGTTCCTGATAATTACTCTGGCAAGAGGTGCATCCAGCTGCACGTGTCCCTGATCATTACTATGGTAAGAGGTGCATCCAGCTGCAGGTGACCCTGATAATTACACTGGCCAGAGGTGCATCCAGCTGCAAGTGAACCTTATAATTACAGCGGCAAGAGTTACATCCAGCTGCAAGTGACCCTGATAATTACTCCGGCAAGAGGTGCATCCAGCTGCATGTGTCCCTGATAATTATTCCGGCAAGAGATGCATCCAGCTGTACGTGTCCCTGATAATTACAGTGGCAAGAGGTGCATCCAGCTCCACGTTTCCCTGATAATGACTCCGGCAAGAGGTGCATCCAGTTGCAAGTGTCCCTGATAATTACTCTGGCAAGAGGTGCATCCACTGCAGGTGATCCTGATAATTAGACCAGACAGAGGTGCATCCAGCTGCAAGTGATCCTGATAATTACTCCGGCAAGAGGTGCATCCAGCTGCACGTGTCCCTGATAATTACAAAGACAAGAGGTGCATCCAGCTGCACATGTCCCTGATAATTACTCCGGCAAGAGGTGCATCCAGCTGCACGTGACCCTGATAATTACATCAGCCAGAGGTGCGTCCAGCTGCATGTGTCCCTGATAATTACTCTGGATAAGAGGTGCATCAAACTACAAGTATCGCTGATAATTACACTGGCAAGAGTTGCATCCAGCTGTATGTGTCCATGATAATTACACTGGCAAGAGGTACATCCAGCTCCACGTGTCCCTGATAATTAAAAAGACAAGAGCTGCATCCATCTCCACGTGTCCCTGATAATTACTCTGGCAAGAGGTGCATCCAGCTGCACGTGTCCCTGATCATTACTATGGTAAGAGGTGCATCCAGCTGCAGGTGACCCTGATCATTACCCTGGCCAGAGGTGCATCCAGCTTCAAGTGAACCTTATAATTACAGCGGCAAGAGTTACATCCAGCTGCAAGTGACCCTGATAATTACTCCGGCAAGAGGTCCATCCAGCTGCATGTGTCCCTGATAATTATTCCGGCAAGAGATGCATCCAGCTGTACGTGTCCCTGATAATTACTCGGCAAGAGGTGCATCCAGCTGCATGTGTCCCTGATAATTACTCCGGCAAGAGGAGCATCCAGCTACACGTGTCCCTGATAATTACTCCACCCTGATAATTACACCGGCCAGAGGTGAATCCAGCTACACGTGTCCCAGATAATTACTCTGGCAAGAATTACATCCAGCTGCAAGTGACCCTGATAATTACACCGGCCAGAGATGCATCCAGCTGCATGTGTCCCTGATAATTAATCTGGCAAGATTTGCATCCAGCTGAACGTTTCCCTGATAATTACTCCGGCAAGAGGTGGATCCAGCTGCACGTGTCCCTGATAATTACTCCGGCAAGAGGTGCATCCAGCTGCATGGGTCCGTGATAATTACTCTGGCAAGAGGTGCATCCAGCTGCAAGTGACCCTGATAATTACACCGGCCAGAGGTGCATCCAGCTGCATGTGTCACTGATAATTAATCTGGCAATATTTGCATCCAGCTCAACGTGTCCCTGATAATTACTCCGGCAAGAGGTGCATCCATCTGCACGTGTCCCTGATAATTACTCTGGCAAGAGGTGCATCCAGCTGCACGTGTCCCTGATCATGACTATGGTAAGAGGTGCATCCAGCTGCAGGTGACCCTGATAATTACAGCGGCAAGAGTTACATCCAGCTGCAAGTGACCCTGAGAATTACTCCGGCAAGAGGTGCATCCAGCTACATGTGTCCCTGATAATTATTCCGGCAAGAGATGCATCCAGCTGCACATGTCCCTGATAATTACTCCGGCAAGAGGTGCATACAGCTACACGTGTCCCTGATAATTATTCCACCCTGATAATTACACCGGGCAGATGTGCATCCAGCTGCATGTGTCCCTGATAATTACACTGGCAAGATTTGCATCCAGCTGCAGGTGACCCTGATAATTACATCAGCCAGAGGTGCATCCAGCTGCATGTGTCCCTGATAATTACTCTGGCAAGAGATGCATCCAACTTCAAGTATCGCTGATAATTACACTGGCAAGAGTTGTATCCAGCTGTATGTGTCCATGATAATTACACTGGCAAGAGGTGCATCCAGCTGCACGTATCCCTGATAAGTACTCTGGCAAGAGGTGCATCCAGCTGCAAGTGACCCCGATAATTACACTGGCAAGAGGTGAATCCACCTACATGTGTCCCTGATAATTACACCGGCAAGAGGTTTATCCAGCTGCAAGTGACCCTGATAATTACACCAGCAAGAGGTGCATCCAGCTGCATGTATCCCTGATAATTACTCCGGCAAGAGGAGCTTCCACCTACACTTGTCCCTGATAATTACTCCACCCTGATAATTACACCGGCCAGAGGTGCATCCAGCTGCATGTGTCCTTGATAATTACACTGGCAAGAATTGCATCCAGCTGCACGTGTCCCTGATAATGACTCCGGCAAGAGGTGCATCCAGCTGCAAGTGTCCCTGATAATTACTCTGGTAAGAGGTGCATCCAGCTGCAAGTGAACATTATAATTACAACGGCCAGAGTTGCATCCAGCTGCACGTGTCCCTGATAATTACTCCGGCAAGAGGTGCATCTAGCTGCATGTGTCCCTGATAATTACACTGGCAAGAGGTGCATCCAGCTGCACGTGACCCTGATAATTACATCAGCCAGAGGTGCATCCAGTTGCATGTGTCCCTGATAATTACTCTGGATAAGAGGTGCATCCAACTTCAAGTATCGCTGATAATTACACTGGCAAGAGTTGCATGAAGCTGTATGTGTCCATGATAATTACACTGGCAAGAGGTGCATCCAGCTCCACGTGTCCCTGATAATTAAAAAGACAAGAGGTGCATCAATCTGCACGTGTTCCTGATAATTACTCTGGCAAGAGGTGCATCCAGCTGCACGTGTCCCTGATCATTACTATGGTAAGAGGTGCATCCAGCTGCAGGTGACCCTGATAATTACACTGGCCAGAGGTGCATCCAGCTGCAAGTGAACCTTATAATTACAGCGGCAAGAGTTACATCCAGCTGCAAGTGACCCTGATAATTACTCCGGCAAGAGGTGCATCCAGCTGCATGTGTCCCTGATAATTATTCCGGCAAGAGATGCATCCAGCTGTACGTGTCCCTGATAATTACAGTGGCAAGAGGTGCATCCAGCTCCACGTTTCCCTGATAATGACTCCGGCAAGAGGTGCATCCAGCTGCAAGTGTCCCTGATAATTACTCTGGCAAGAGGTGCATCCACTGCAGGTGATCCTGATAATTACACCAGACAGAGGTGCATCCAGCTGCAAGTGACCCCGATAATTACACTGGCAAGAGGTGAATCCACCTACATGTGTCCCTGATAATTACACCGGCAAGAGGTTTATCCAGCTGCAAGTGACCCTGATAATTACACCAGCAAGAGGTGCATCCAGCTGCATGTATCCCTGATAATTACTCCGGCAAGAGGAGCTTCCACCTACACTTGTCCCTGATAATTACTCCACCCTGATAATTACACCGGCCAGAGGTGCATCCAGCTGCATGTGTCCTTGATAATTACACTGGCAAGAATTGCATCCAGCTGCACGTGTCCCTGATAATGACTCCGGCAAGAGGTGCATCCAGCTGCAAGTGTCCCTGATAATTACTCTGGTAAGAGGTGCATCCAGCTGCAAGTGAACATTATAATTACAACGGCCAGAGTTGCATCCAGCTGCACGTGTCCCTGATAATTACTCCGGCAAGAGGTGCATCTAGCTGCATGTGTCCCTGATAATTACACTGGCAAGAGGTGCATCCAGCTGCACGTGACCCTGATAATTACATCAGCCAGAGGTGCATCCAGTTGCATGTGTCCCTGATAATTACTCTGGATAAGAGGTGCATCCAACTTCAAGTATCGCTGATAATTACACTGGCAAGAGTTGCATGAAGCTGTATGTGTCCATGATAATTACACTGGCAAGAGGTGCATCCAGCTCCACGTGTCCCTGATAATTAAAAAGACAAGAGGTGCATCAATCTGCACGTGTTCCTGATAATTACTCTGGCAAGAGGTGCATCCAGCTGCACGTGTCCCTGATCATTACTATGGTAAGAGGTGCATCCAGCTGCAGGTGACCCTGATAATTACACTGGCCAGAGGTGCATCCAGCTGCAAGTGAACCTTATAATTACAGCGGCAAGAGTTACATCCAGCTGCAAGTGACCCTGATAATTACTCCGGCAAGAGGTGCATCCAGCTGCATGTGTCCCTGACAATTATTCCGGCAAGAGATGCATCCAGCTGTACGTGTCCCTGATAATTACAGTGGCAAGAGGTGCATCCAGCTCCACGTTTCCCTGATAATGACTCCGGCAAGAGGTGCATCCAGCTGCAAGTGTCCCTGATAATTACTCTGGCAAGAGGTGCATCCACTGCAGGTGATCCTGATAATTACACCAGACAGAGGTGCATCCAGCTGCAAGTGACCCTGATAATTACTCCGGCAAGAGGTGCATCCAGCTGCACGTGTCCCTGATAATTACAAAGACAAGAGGTGCATCCAGCTGCACATGTCCCTGATAATTACTCCGGCAAGAGGTGCATCCAGCTGCACGTGACCCTGATAATTACATCAGCCAGAGGTGCGTCCAGCTGCATGTGTCCCTGATAATTACTCTGGATAAGAGGTGCATCAAACTACAAGTATCGCTGATAATTACACTGGCAAGAGTTGCATCCAGCTGTATGTGTCCATGATAATTACACTGGCAAGAGGTACATCCAGCTCCACGTGTCGCTGATAATTAAAAAGACAAGAGCTGCATCCATCTCCACGTGTCCCTGATAATTACTCTGGCAAGAGGTGCATCCAGCTGCACGTGTCCCTGATCATTACTATGGTAAGAGGTGCATCCAGCTGCAGGTGACCCTGATCATTACCCTGGCCAGAGGTGCATCCAGCTTCAAGTGAACCTTATAATTACAGCGGCAAGAGCTACATCCAGCTGCAAGTGACCCTGATAATTACTCCGGCAAGAGGTGCATCCAGCTGCATGTGTCCCTGATAATTATTCCGGCAAGAGATGCATCCAGCTGTACGTGTCCCTGATAATTACTCGGCAAGAGGTGCATCCAGCTGCATGTGTCCCTGATAATTACTCCGGCAAGAGGAGCATCCAGCTACACGTGTCCCTGATAATTACTCCACCCTGATAATTACACCGGCCAGAGGTGCATCCAGCTGCAAGTGTCCCTGATAATTACTCTGGCAAGAGGTGCATCCAGCTGCAGGTGATCCTGATAATTACACCAGACAGAGGTGCATCCAGCTGCAAGTGACCCTGATAATTACTCCGGCAAGAGGTGCATCCAGCTGCACGTGTCCCTGATAATTACAAAGACACGAGGTGCGTCCAGCTGCACATGTCCCTGATAATTACTCCGGCAAGAGGTGCATCCAGCTGCAAGTGACCCTGATAATTACACTGGCAAGAGGTGAATCCAGCTGCACGTGTCCCTGATAATTATACCGGCAAGAGGTTCATCCAGCTGCAAGTGACCCTGATAATTACACCAGCAAAAGGTGCATCCAGCTGCATGTGTCCCTGATAATTACAGTGGCAAGAGGTGCATCCAGCTGCAGGTGACCCTGATAATTACATCAGCCAGAGGTGCATCCAGCTGCATGTGTCCCTGATAATTACTCTGGCAAGAGGTGCATCCAAATTCAAGTATTGCTGATAATTGCATTGGCAAGAGTTGTATCCAGCTGTATGTGTCCATGATAATTACACTGGCAAAAGGTGTATCCACTGCACGTATCCCTGATAATTACTCCGGCAAGAGGAACATCCAGCTACACGTGTCGCAGATAATTACACTGGCAAGAATTACATCCAGCTGCAAGTGACCCTGATAATTACACCGGCCAGAGGTGCATCCAGCTGCATGTGTCCCTGATAATTAATCTGGCAAGTTTTGCATCCAGCTGAACGTGTCCCTGATAATTACTCTGGCAAGAGGTGCATCCAGCTGCAAGTGACCCTGATAATTACACCGGCCAGAGGTGCATCCAGCTGCATGTGTCCCTGATAATTACTCTGGCAAGAGGTGCATCCAGCTGCACGTGACCCTGATAATTACATCAGCCAGAGGTGCGTCCAGCTGCATGTGTCCCTGATAATTACTCTGGATAAGAGGTGCATCAAACTACAAGTATCGCTGATAATTACACTGGCAAGAGTTGCATCCAGCTGTATGTGTCCATGATAATTACACTGGCAAGAGGTACATCCAGCTCCACGTTCCCTGATAATTAAAAATACAAGAGCTGCATCCATCTCCACGTGTCCCTGATAATTACTCTGGCAAGAGGTGCATCCAGCTGCACGTGTCCCTGATCATTACTATGGTAAGAGGTGCATCCAGCTGCAGGTGACCCTGATCATTACCCTGGCCAGAGGTGCATCCAGCTTCAAGTGAACATTATAATTACAACGGCCAGAGTTGCATCCAGCTGCACGTGTCCCTGATAATTACTCCGGCAAGAGGTGCATCTTGCTGCATGTGTCCCTGATAATTACACTGGCAAGAGGTGCATCCAGCTGCACGTGACCCTGATAATTATATCAGCCAGAGGTGCATCCAGTTGCATGTGTCCCTGATAATTACTCTGGATAAGAGGTGCATCCAACTTCAAGTATCGCTGATAATTACACTGGCAAGAGTTGCATGAAGCTGTATGTGTCCATGATAATTACACTGGCAAGAGGTGCATCCAGCTCCACGTGTCCCTGATAATTAAAAAGACAAGAGGTGCATCAATCTGCACGTGTTCCTGATAATTACTCTGGCAAGAGGTGCATCCAGCTGCACGTGTCCCTGATAATGACTCCGGCAAGAGGTGCATCCAGCTGCTAGTCTCACTGATAATTACTCTGGCAAGAGGTGCATCCACTGCAGGTGATCCTGATAATTACACCAGACAGAGGTGCATCCAGCTGCAAGTGACCCTGATAATTACTCCGGCAAGAGGTGCATCCAGCTGCACGTGTCCCTGATAATTAACAAGACAAGAGGTGCATCCAGCTGCAAGTGACCCTGATAATTACTCCGGCAAGAGGTGCATCCAGCTGCACGTGTCCCTGATAATTAACAAGACAAGAGGTGCATCCAGCTGCACATGTCCCTGATAATTACTCCGGCAAGAGGTGCATCCAGCTGCACGTGACCCTGATAATTACATCAGCCAGAGGTGCGTCCAGCTGCATGTGTCCCTGATAATTACTCTGGATAAGAGGTGCATCAAACTACAAGTATCGCTGATAATTACACTGGCAAGAGTTGCATCCAGCTGTATGTGTCCATGATAATTACACTGGCAAGAGGTACATCCAGCTCCACGTGTCCCTGATAATTAAAAAGACAAGAGCTGCATCCATCTCCACGTGTCCCTGATAATTACTCTGGCAAGAGGTGCATCCAGCTGCACGTGTCCCTGATCATTAATATGGTAAGAGGTGCATCCAGCTGCAGGTGACCCTGATCATTACCCTGGCCAGAGGTGCATCCAGCTTCAAGTGAACCTTATAATTACAGCGGCAAGAGTTACATCCAGCTGCAAGTGACCCTGATAATTACTCCGGCAAGAGGTCCATCCAGCTGCATGTGTCCCTGATAATTATTCCGGCAAGAGATGCATCCAGCTGTACGTGTCCCTGATAATTACTCGGCAAGAGGTGCATCCAGCTGCATGTGTCCCTGATAATTACTCCGGCAAGAGGAGCATCCAGCTACACGTGTCCCTGATAATTACTCCACCCTGATAATTACACCGGCCAGAGGTGAATCCAGCTACACGTGTCCCAGATAATTACTCTGGCAAGAATTACATCCAGCTGCAAGTGACCCTGATAATTACACCGGCCAGAGATGCATCCAGCTGCATGTGTCCCTGATAATTAATCTGGCAAGATTTGCATCCAGCTGAACGTTTCCCTGATAATTACTCCGGCAAGAGGTGGATCCAGCTGCACGTGTCCCTGATAATTACTCCGGCAAGAGGTGCATCCAGCTGCATGGGTCCGTTATAATTACTCTGGCAAGAGGTGCATCCAGCTGAAAGTGACCCTGATAATTACACCGGCCAGAGGTGCATCCAGCTGCATGTGTCACTGATAATTAATCTGGCAATATTTGCATCCAGCTCAACGTGTCCCTGATAATTACTCCGGCAAGAGGTGCATCCATCTGCACGTGTCCCTGATAATTACTCTGGCAAGAGGTGCATCCAGCTGCACGTGTCCCTGATCATTACTATGGTAAGAGGTGCATCCAGCTGCAGGTGACCCTGATAATTACAGCGGCAAGAGTTACATCCAGCTGCAAGTGACCCTGAGAATTACTCCGGCAAGAGGTGCATCCAGCTACATGTGTCCCTGATAATTATTCCGGCAAGAGATGCATCCAGCTGCACATGTCCCTGATAATTACTCCGGCAAGAGGTGCATACAGCTACACGTGTCCCTGATAATTATTCCACCCTGATAATTACACCGGGCAGAGGTGCATCCAGCTGCATGTGTCCCTGATAATTACACTGGCAAGATTTGCATCCAGCTGCAGGTGACCCTGATAATTACATCAGCCAGAGGTGCATCCAGCTGCATGTGTCCCTGATAATTACTCTGGCAAGAGATGCATCCAACTTCAAGTATCGCTGATAATTACACTGGCAAGAGTTGTATCCAGCTGTATGTGTCCATGATAATTACACTGGCAAGAGGTGCATCCAGCTGCACGTATCCCTGATAAGTACTCTGGCAAGAGGTGCATCGAGCTGCACGTGTCCCTGATAATTACTCCGGCAAGAGGTGCATCCAGCTGCAAGTGACCCTGATAATTACACTGGCAAGAGGTGAATCCACCTACATGTGTCCCTGATAATTACACCAGCAAGAGGTTTATCCAGCTGCAAGTGACCCTGATAATTACACCAGCAAGAGGTGCATCCAGCTGCATGTATCCCTGATAATTACTCCGGCAAGAGGAGCTTCCACCTACACTTGTCCCTGATAATTACTCCACCCTGATAATTACACCGGCCAGAGGTGCATCCAGCTGCATGTGTCCTTGATAATTACACTGGCAAGAATTGCATCCAGCTGCACGTGTCCCTGATAATGACTCCGGCAAGAGGTGCATCCAGCTGCAAGTGTCCCTGATAATTACTCTGGTAAGAGGTGCATCCAGCTGCAAGTGAACATTATAATTACAACGGCCAGAGTTGCATCCAGCTGCACGTGTCCCTGATAATTACTCCGGCAAGAGGTGCATCTAGCTGCATGTGTCCCTGATAATTACACTGGCAAGAGGTGCATCCAGCTGCACGTGACCCTGATAATTACATCAGCCAGAGGTGCATCCAGTTGCATGTGTCCCTGATAATTACTCTGGATAAGAGGTGCATCCAACTTCAAGTATCGCTGATAATTACACTGGCAAGAGTTGCATGAAGCTGTATGTGTCCATGATAATTACACTGGCAAGAGGTGCATCCAGCTCCACGTGTCCCTGATAATTAAAAAGACAAGAGGTGCATCAATCTGCACGTGTTCCTGATAATTACTCTGGCAAGAGGTGCATCCAGCTGCACGTGTCCCTGATCATTACTATGGTAAGAGGTGCATCCAGCTGCAGGTGACCCTGATAATTACACTGGCCAGAGGTGCATCCAGCTGCAAGTGAACCTTATAATTACAGCGGCAAGAGTTACATCCAGCTGCAAGTGACCCTGATAATTACTCCGGCAAGAGGTGCATCCAGCTGCATGTGTCCCTGATAATTATTCCGGCAAGAGATGCATCCAGCTGTACGTGTCCCTGATAATTACAGTGGCAAGAGGTGCATCCAGCTCCACGTTTCCCTGATAATGACTCCGGCAAGAGGTGCATCCAGCTGCAAGTGTCCCTGATAATTACTCTGGCAAGAGGTGCATCCACTGCAGGTGATCCTGATAATTACACCAGACAGAGGTGCATCCAGCTGCAAGTGACCCTGATAATTACTCCGGCAAGAGGTGCATCCAGCTGCACGTGTCCCTGATAATTACAAAGACAAGAGGTGCATCCAGCTGCACATGTCCCTGATAATTACTCCGGCAAGAGGTGCATCCAGCTGCACGTGACCCTGATAATTACATCAGCCAGAGGTGCGTCCAGCTGCATGTGTCCCTGATAATTACTCTGGATAAGAGGTGCATCAAACTACAAGTATCGCTGATAATTACACTGGCAAGAGTTGCATCCAGCTGTATGTGTCCATGATAATTACACTGGCAAGAGGTACATCCAGCTCCACGTGTCCCTGATAATTAAAAAGACAAGAGCTGCATCCATCTCCACGTGTCCCTGATAATTACTCTGGCAAGAGGTGCATCCAGCTGCACGTGTCCCTGATCATTACTATGGTAAGAGGTGCATCCAGCTGCAGGTGACCCTGATCATTACCCTGGCCAGAGGTGCATCCAGCTTCAAGTGAACCTTATAATTACAGCGGCAAGAGTTACATCCAGCTGCAAGTGACCCTGATAATTACTCCGGCAAGAGGTGCATCCAGCTGCATGTGTCCCTGATAATTATTCCGGCAAGAGATGCATCCAGCTGTACGTGTCCCTGATAATTACTCGGCAAGAGGTGCATCCAGCTGCATGTGTCCCTGATAATTACTCCGGCAAGAGGAACATCCAGCTACACGTGTCCCTGATAATTACTCCAATCTGATAATTACACCGGCCAGAGGTGCATCCAGCTGCAAGTGTCCCTGATAATTACTCTGGCAAGAGGTGCATCCAGCTGCAGGTGATCCTGATAATTACACCAGACAGAGGTGCATCCAGCTGCAAGTGACCCTGATAATTACTCCGGCAAGAGGTGCATCCAGCTGCACGTGTCCCTGATAATTACAAAGACACGAGGTGCGTCCAGCTGCACATGTCCCTTATAATTACTCCGGCAAGAGGTGCATCCATCTGCAAGTGACCCTGATAATTACACTGGCAAGAGGTGAATCCAGCTGCACGTGTCCCTGATAATTATACCGGCAAGAGGTTCATCCAGCTGCAAGTGACCCTGATAATTACACCAGCAAAAGGTGCATCCAGCTGCATGTGTCCCTGATAATTACAGTGGCAAGAGGTGCATCCAGCTGCAGGTGACCCTGATAATTACATCAGCCAGAGGTGCATCCAGCTGCATGTGTCCCTGATAATTACTCTGGCAAGAGGTGCATCCAAATTCAAGTATTGCTGATAATTGCATTGGCAAGAGTTGTATCCAGCTGTATGTGTCCATGATAATTACACTGGCAAGAGGTGCATCCAGCTGCACGTATCCCTGATAAGTACTCTGGCAAAAGGTGTATCCACTGCACGTATCCCTGATAATTACTCCGGCAAGAAGAACATCCAGCTACACGTGTCGCAGATAATTACACTGGCAAGAATTACATCCAGCTGCAAGTGACCCTGATAATTACACCGGCCAGAGGTGCATCCAGCTGCATGTGTCCCTGATAATTAATCTGGCAAGATTTGCATCCAGCTGAACGTGTCCCTGATAATTACTCTGGCAAGAGGTGCATCCAGCTGCAAGTGACCCTGATAATTACACCGGCCAGAGGTGCATCCAGCTGCATGTGTCCCTGATAATTACTCTGGCAAGAGGTGCATCCAGCTGCACGCGACCCTGATAATTACATCAGCCAGAGGTGCGTCCAGCTGCATGTGTCCCTGATAATTACTCTGGATAAGAGGTGCATCAAACTACAAGTATCGCTGATAATTACACTGGCAAGAGTTGCATCCAGCTGTATGTGTCCATGATAATTACACTGGCAAGAGGTACATCCAGCTCCACGTGTCCCTGATAATTAAAAAGACAAGAGCTGCATCCATCTCCACGTGTCCTTGATAATTACTCTGGCAAGAGGTGAATCCAGCTGCACGTGTCCCTGATCATTACTATGGTAAGAGGTGCATCCAGCTGCAGGTGACCCTGATCATTACCCTGGCCAGAGGTGCATCCAGCTTCAAGTGAACCTTATAATTACAGCGGCAAGAGTTACATCCAGCTGCAAGTGACCCTGATAATTACTCCGGCAAGAGGTGCATCCAGCTGCATGTGTCCCTGATAATTATTCCGGCAAGAGATGCATCCAGCTGTACGTGTCCCTGATAATTACTCGGCAAGAGGTGCATCCAGCTGCATGTGTCCCTGATAATTACTCCGGCAAGAGGAGCATCCAGCTACACGTGTCCCTGATAATTACTCCACCCTGATAATTACACCGGCCAGAGGTGCATCCAGCTGCAAGTGTCCCTGATAATTACTCTGGCAAGAGGTGCATCCAGCTGCAGGTGATCCTGATAATTACACCAGACAGAGGTGCATCCAGCTGCAAGTGACCCTGATAATTACTCCAGCAAGAGGTGCATCCAGCTGCACGTGTCCCTGATAATTACAAAGACACGAGGTGCGTCCAGCTGCACATGTCCCTGATAATTACTCCGGCAAGAGGTGCATCCAGCTGCAAGTGACCCTGATAATTACACTGGCAAGAGGTGAATCCAGCTGCACGTGTCCCTGATAATTATACCGGCAAGAGGTTCATCCAGCTGCAAGTGACCCTGATAATTACACCAGCAAAAGGTGCATCCAGCTGCATGTGTCCCTGATAATTACAGTGGCAAGAGGTGCATCCAGCTGCAGGTGACCCTGATAATTACATCAGCCAGAGGTGCATCCAGCTGCATGTGTCCCTGATAATTACTCTGGCAAGAGGTGCATCCAAATTCAAGTATTGCTGATAATTGCATTGGCAAGAGTTGTATCCAGCTGTATGTGTCCATGATAATTACACTGGCAAGAGGTGCATCCAGCTGCACCTATCCCTGATAAGTACTCTGGCAAAAGGTGTATCCACTGCACGTATCCCTGATAATTACTCCGGCAAGAGGAACATCCAGCTACACGTGTCGCAGATAATTACACTGGCAAGAATTACATCCAGCTGCAAGTGACCCTGATAATTACACCGGCCAGAGGTGCATCCAGCTGCATGTGTCCCTGATAATTAATCTGGCAAGATTTGCATCCAGCTGAACGTGTCCCTGATAATTACTCTGGCAAGAGGTGCATCCAGCTGCACGGGTCCCTGATAATTACTCTGGCAAGAGGTGCATCCAGCTGCAAGTGACCCTGATAATTACACCGGCCAGAGGTGCATCCAGCTGCATGTGTCCCTGATAATTACTCTGCCAAGAGGTGCATCCAGCTGCAGGTGACCCTGATAATTACATCAGCCAGAGGTGCATCCAGCTGCATGTGTCCCTGATAATTACTCTGGATAAGAGGTGCATCCAACTTCAAGTATCGCTGATAATTACACTGGCAAGAGTTGCATGAATCTGTATGTGTCCATGATAATTACACTGGCAAGAGGTGCATCCAGCTCCACGTGTCCCTGATAATTAAAAAGACAAGAGGTGCATCAATCTGCACGTGTTCCTGATAATTACACTGGCAAGAGGTGCATCCAGCTGCACGTGTCCCTGATCATTACTATGGTAAGAGGTGCATCCAGCTGCAGGTGACCCTGATAATTACACTGGCCAGACGTGCATCCAGCTGCAAGTGAACCTTATAATTACAGCGGCAAGAGTTACATCCAGCTGCAAGTGACCCTGATAATTACTCCGGCAAGAGGTGCATCCAGCTGCATGTGTCCCTGATAATTATTCCGGCAAGAGATGCATCCAGCTGTACGTGTCCCTGATAATTACAGTGGCAAGAGGTGCATCCAGCTCCACGTTTCCCTGATAATGACTCCGGCAAGAGGTGCATCCAGCTGCAAGTGTCCCTGATAATTACTCTGGCAAGAGGTGCATCCACTGCAGGTGATCCTGATAATTAGACGAGACAGAGGTGCATCCAGCTGCAAGTGACCCTGATAATTGCTCCGGCAAGAGGTGCATCCAGCTGCACGTGTCCCTGATAATTACAAAGACAAGAGGTGCATCCAGCTGCACATGTCCCTGATAATTACTCCGGCAAGAGGTGCATCGAGCTGCACGTGACCCTGATAATTACATCAGCCAGAGGTGCGTCCAGCTGCATGTGTCCCTGATAATTACTCTGGATGAGAGGTGCATCAAACTACAAGTATCGCTGATAATTACACTGGCAAGAGTTGCATCCAGCTGTATGTGTCCATGATAATTACACTGGCAAGAGGTACATCCAGCTCCACGTGTCCCTGATAATTAAAAAGACAAGAGCTGCATCCATCTCCACGTGTCCCTGATAATTACTCTGGCAAGAGGTGCATCCAGCTGCACGTGTCCCTGATCATTACTATGGTAAGAGGTGCATCCAGCTGCAGGTGACCCTGATCATTACCCTGGCCAGAGGTGCATCCAGCTTCAAGTGAACCTTATAATTACAGCGGCAAGAGTTACATCCAGCTGCAAGTGACCCTGATAATTACTCCGGCAAGAGGTCCATCCAGCTGCATGTGTCCCTGATAATTATTCCGGCAAGAGATGCATCCAGCTCTACGTGTCCCTGATAATTACTCGGCAAGAGGTGCATCCAGCTGCATGTGTCCCTGATAATTACTCCGGCAAGAGGAGCATCCAGCTACACGTGTCCCTGATAATTACTCCACCCTGATAATTACACCGGCCAGAGGTGAATCCAGCTACACGTGTCCCAGATAATTACTCTGGCAAGAATTACATCCAGCTGCAAGTGACCCTGATAATTACACCGGCCAGAGATGCATCCAGCTGCATGTGTCCCTGATAATTAATCTGGCAAGATTTGCATCCAGCTGAACGTTTCCCTGATAATTACTCCGGCAAGAGGTGGATCCAGCTGCACGTGTCCCTGATAATTACTCCGGCAAGAGGTGCATCCAGCTGCATGGGTCCGTGATAATTACTCTGGCAAGAGGTGCATCCAGCTGCAAGTGACCCTGATAATTACACCGGCCAGAGGTGCATCCAGCTGCATGTGTCACTGATAATTAATCTGGCAATATTTGCATCCAGCTCAACGTGTCCCTGATAATTACTCCGGCAAGAGGTGCATCCATCTGCACGTGTCCCTGATAATTACTCTGGCAAGAGGTGCATCCAGCTGCACGTGTCCCTGATCATTACTATGGTAAGAGGTACATCCAGCTGCAGGTGACCCTGATAATTACAGCGGCAAGAGTTACATCCAGCTGCAAGTGACCCTGAGAATTACTCCGGCAAGAGGTGCATCCAGCTACATGTGTCCCTGATAATTATTCCGGCAAGAGATGCATCCAGCTGCACATGTCCCTGATAATTACTCCGGCAAGAGGTGCATACAGCTACACGTGTCCCTGATAATTATTCCACCCTGATAATTACACCGGGCAGATGTGCATCCAGCTGCATGTGTCCTTGATAATTACACTGGCAAGATTTGCATCCAGCTGCAGGTGACCCTGATAATTACATCAGCCAGAGGTGCATCCAGCTGCATGTGTCCCTGATAATTACTCTGGCAAGAGATGCATCCAACTTCAAGTATCGCTGATAATTACACTGGCAAGAGTTGTATCCAGCTGTATGTGTCCATGATAATTACACTGGCAAGAGGTGCATCCAGCTGCACGTATCCCTGATAAGTACTCTGGCAAGAGGTGCATCGAGCTGCACGTGTCCCTGATAATTACTCCGGCAAGAGGTGCATCCAGCTGCAAGTGACCCCGATAATTACACTGGCAAGAGGTGAATCCACCTACATGTGTCCCTGATAATTACACCGGCAAGAGGTTTATCCAGCTGCAAGTGACCCTGATAATTACACCAGCAAGAGGTGCATCCAGCTGCATGTATCCCTGATAATTACTCCGGCAAGAGGAGCTTCCACCTACACTTGTCCCTGATAATTACTCCACCCTGATAATTACACCGGCCAGAGGTGCATCCAGCTGCATGTGTCCTTGATAATTACACTGGCAAGAATTGCATCCAGCTGCACGTGTCCCTGATAATGACTCCGGCAAGAGGTGCATCCAGCTGCAAGTGTCCCTGATAATTACTCTGGTAAGAGGTGCATCCAGCTGCAAGTGAACATTATAATTACAACGGCCAGAGTTGCATCCAGCTGCACGTGTCCCTGATAATTACTCCGGCAAGAGGTGCATCTAGCTGCATGTGTCCCTGATAATTACACTGGCAAGAGGTGCATCCAGCTGCACGTGACCCTGATAATTACATCAGCCAGAGGTGCATCCAGTTGCATGTGTCCCTGATAATTACTCTGGATAAGAGGTGCATCCAACTTCAAGTATCGCTGATAATTACACTGGCAAGAGTTGCATGAAGCTGTATGTGTCCATGATAATTACACTGGCAAGAGGTGCATCCAGCTCCACGTGTCCCTGATAATTAAAAAGACAAGAGGTGCATCAATCTGCACGTGTTCCTGATAATTACTCTGGCAAGAGGTGCATCCAGCTGCACGTGTCCCTGATCATTACTATGGTATGAGGTGCATCCAGCTGCAGGTGACCCTGATAATTACAGCGGCAAGAGTTACATCCAGCTGCAAGTGACCCTGAGAATTACTCCGGCAAGAGGTGCATCCAGCTACATGTGTCCCTGATAATTATTCCGGCAAGAGATGCATCCAGCTGCACATGTCCCTGATAATTACTCCGGCAAGAGGTGCATACAGCTACACGTGTCCCTGATAATTATTCCACCCTGATAATTACACCGGGCAGAGGTGCATCCAGCTGCATGTGTCCCTGATAATTACACTGGCAAGATTTGCATCCAGCTGCAGGTGACCCTGGTAATTACATCAGCCAGAGGTGCATCCAGCTGCATGTGTCCCTGATAATTACTCTGGCAAGAGATGCATCCAACTTCAAGTATCGCTGATAATTACACTGGCAAGAGTTGTATCCAGCTGTATGTGTCCATGATAATTACACTGGCAAGAGGTGCATCCAGCTGCACGTATCCCTGATAAGTACTCTGGCAAGAGGTGCATCGAGCTGCACGTGTCCCTGATAATTACTCCGGCAAGAGGTGCATCCAGCTGCAAGTGACCCTGATAATTACACTGGCAAGAGGTGAATCCACCTACATGTGTCCCTGATAATTACACCGGCAAGAGGTTTATCCAGCTGCAAGTGACCCTGATAATTACACCAGCAAGAGGTGCATCCAGCTGCATGTGTCCCTGATAATTACTCCGGCAAGAGGAGCTTCCACCTACACTTGTCCCTGATAATTACTCCACCCTGATAATTACACCGGCCAGAGGTGCATCCAGCTGCATGTGTCCTTGATAATTACACTGGCAAGAATTGCATCCAGCTGCACGTGTCCCTGATAATGACTCCGGCAAGAGGTGCATCCAGCTGCAAGTGTCCCTGATAATTACTCTGGTAAGAGGTGCATCCAGCTGCAAGTGAACATTATAATTACAACGGCCAGAGTTGCATCCAGCTGCACGTCTCCCTGATAATTACTCCGGCAAGAGGTGCATCTAGCTGCATGTGTCCCTGATAATTACACTGGCAAGAGGTGCATCCAGCTGCACGTGACCCTGATAATTACATCAGCCAGAGGTGCATCCAGTTGCATGTGTCCCTGATAATTACTCTGGATAAGAGGTGCATCCAACTTCAAGTATCGCTGATAATTACACTGGCAAGAGTTGCATGAAGCTGTATGTGTCCATGATAATTACACTGGCAAGAGGTGCATCCAGCTCCACGTGTCCCTGATAATTAAAAAGACAAGAGGTGCATCAATCTGCACGTTTTCCTGATAATTACTCTGGCAAGAGGTGCATCCAGCTGCACGTGTCCCTGATCATTACTATGGTAAGAGGTGCATCCAGCTGCAGGTGACCCTGATAATTACACTGGCCAGAGGTGCATCCAGCTGCAAGTGAACCTTATAATTACAGCGGCAAGAGTTACATCCAGCTGCAAGTGACCCTGATAATTACTCCGGCAAGAGGTGCATCCAGCTGCATGTGTCCCTGATAATTATTCCGGCAAGAGATGCATCCAGCTGTACGTGTCCCTGATAATTACAGTGGCAAGAGGTGCATCCAGCTCCACGTTTCCCTGATAATGACTCCGGCAAGAGGTGCATCCAGCTGCAAGTGTCCCTGATAATTACTCTGGCAAGAGGTGCATCCAGCTGCACGTGACCCTGATAATTACATCAGCCAGAGGTGCATCCAGTTGCATGTGTCCCTGATAATTACTCTGGATAAGAGGTGCATCCAACTTCAAGTATCGCTGATAATTACACTGGCAAGAGTTGCATGAAGCTGTATGTGTCCATGATAATTACACTGGCAAGAGGTGCATCCAGCTCCACGTGTCCCTGATAATTAAAAAGACAAGAGGTGCATCAATCTGCACGTGTTCCTGATAATTACTCTGGCAAGAGGTGCATCCAGCTGCACGTGTCCCTGATCATTACTATGGTAAGAGGTGCATCCAGCTGCAGGTGACCCTGATAATTACACTGGCCAGAGGTGCATCCAGCTGCAAGTGAACCTTATAATTACAGCGGCAAGAGTTACATCCAGCTGCAAGTGACCCTGATAATTACTCCGGCAAGAGGTGCATCCAGCTGCATGTGTCCCTGATAATTATTCCGGCAAGAGATGCATCCAGCTGTACGTGTCCCTGATAATTACAGTGGCAAGAGGTGCATCCAGCTCCACGTTTCCCTGATAATGACTCCGGCAAGAGGTGCATCCAGCTGCAAGTGTCCCTGATAATTACTCTGGCAAGAGGTGCATCCACTGCAGGTGATCCTGATAATTACACCAGACAGAGGTGCATCCAGCTGCAAGTGACCCCGATAATTACACTGGCAAGAGGTGAATCCACCTACATGTGTCCCTGATAATTACACCGGCAAGAGGTTTATCCAGCTGCAAGTGACCCTGATAATTACACCAGCAAGAGGTGCATCCAGCTGCATGTATCCCTGATAATTACTCCGGCAAGAGGAGCTTCCACCTACACTTGTCCCTGATAATTACTCCACCCTGATAATTACACCGGCCAGAGGTGCATCCAGCTGCATGTGTCCTTGATAATTACACTGGCAAGAATTGCATCCAGCTGCACGTGTCCCTGATAATGAATCCGGCAAGAGGTGCATCCAGCTGCAAGTGTCCCTGATAATTACTCTGGTAAGAGGTGCATCCAGCTGCAAGTGAACATTATAATTACAACGGCCAGAGTTGCATCCAGCTGCACGTGTCCCTGATAATTACTCCGGCAAGAGGTGCATCTAGCTGCATGTGTCCCTGATAATTACACTGGCAAGAGGTGCATCCAGCTGCACGTGACCCTGATAATTACATCAGCCAGAGGTGCATCCAGTTGCATGTGTCCCTGATAATTACTCTGGATAAGAGGTGCATCCAACTTCAAGTATCGCTGATAATTACACTGGCAAGAGTTGCATGAAGCTGTATGTGTCCATGATAATTACACTGGCAAGAGGTGCATCCAGCTCCACGTGTCCCTGATAATTAAAAAGACAAGAGGTGCATCAATCTGCACGTGTTCCTGATAATTACTCTGGCAAGAGGTGCATCCAGCTGCACGTGTCCCTGATCATTACTATGGTAAGAGGTGCATCCAGCTGCAGGTGACCCTGATAATTACACTGGCCAGAGGTGCATCCAGCTGCAAGTGAACCTTATAATTACAGCGGCAAGAGTTACATCCAGCTGCAAGTGACCCTGATAATTACTCCGGCAAGAGGTGCATCCAGCTGCATGTGTCCCTGATAATTATTCCGGCAAGAGATGCATCCAGCTGTACGTGTCCCTGATAATTACAGTGGCAAGAGGTGCATCCAGCTCCACGTTTCCCTGATAATGACTCCGGCAAGAGGTGCATCCAGCTGCAAGTGTCCCTGATAATTACTCTGGCAAGAGGTGCATCCACTGCAGGTGATCCTGATAATTACACCAGACAGAGGTGCATCCAGCTGCAAGTGACCCTGATAATTACTCCGGCAAGAGGTGCATCCAGCTGCACGTGTCCCTGATAATTACAAAGACAAGAGGTGCATCCAGCTGCACATGTCCCTGATAATTACTCCGGCAAGAGGTGCATCCAGCTGCACGTGACCCTGATAATTACATCAGCCAGAGGTGCGTCCAGCTGCATGTGTCCCTGATAATTACTCTGGATAAGAGGTGCATCAAACTACAAGTATCGCTGATAATTACACTGGCAAGAGTTGCATCCAGCTGTATGTGTCCATGATAATTACACTGGCAAGAGGTACATCCAGCTCCACGTGTCCCTGATAATTAAAAAGACAAGAGCTGCATCCATCTCCACGTGTCCCTGATAATTACTCTGGCAAGAGGTGCATCCAGCTGCACGTGTCCCTGATCATTACTATGGTAAGAGGTGCATCCAGCTGCAGGTGACCCTGATCATTACCCTGGCCAGAGGTGCATCCAGCTTCAAGTGAACCTTATAATTACAGCGGCAAGAGTTACATCCAGCTGCAAGTGACCCTGATAATTACTCCGGCAAGAGGTGCATGCAGCTGCAAGTGTCCCTGATAATTACTCTGGCAAGAGGTGCATCCAGCTGCAGGTGATCCTGATAATTACACCAGACAGAGGTGCATCCAGCTGCAAGTGACCCTGATAATTACTCCGGCAAGAGGTGCATCCAGCTGCACGTGTCCCTGATAATTACAAAGACACGAGGTGCGTCCAGCTGCACATGTCCCTGATAATTACTCCGGCAAGAGGTGCATCCAGCTGCAAGTGACCCTGATAATTACACTGGCAAGAGGTGAATCCAGCTGCACGTGTCCCTGATAATTATACCGGCAAGAGGTTCATCCAGCTGCAAGTGACCCTGATAATTACACCAGCAAAAGGTGCATCCAGCTGCATGTGTCCCTGATAATTACAGTGGCAAGAGGTGCATCCAGCTGCAGGTGACCCTGATAATTACATCAGCCAGAGGTGCATCCAGCTGCATGTGTCCCTGATAATTACTCTGGCAAGAGGTGCATCCAAATTCAAGTATTGCTGATAATTGCATTGGCAAGAGTTGTATCCAGCTGTATGTGTCCATGATAATTACACTGGCAAAAGGTGTATCCACTGCACGTATCCCTGATAATTACTCCGGCAGGAGGAACATCCAGCTACACGTGTCGCAGATAATTACACTGGCAAGAATTACATCCAGCTGCAAGTGACCCTGATAATTACACCGGCCAGAGGTGCATCAAGCTGCATGTGTCCCTGATAATTAATCTGGCAAGATTTGCATCCAGCTGAACGTGTCCCTGATAATTACTCTGGCAAGAGGTGCATCCAGCTGCAAGTGACCCTGATAATTACAGCGGCCAGAGGTGCATCCAGCTGCATGTGTCCCTGATAATTACTCTGGCAAGAGGTGCATCCAGCTGCACGTGACCCTGATAATTACATCAGCCAGAGGTGCGTCCAGCTGCATGTGTCCCTGATAATTACTCTGGATAAGAGGTGCATCAAACTACAAGTATCGCTGATAATTACACTGGCAAGAGTTGCATCCAGCTGTATGTGTCCATGATAATTACACTGGCAAGAGGTACATCCAGCTCCACGTGTCCCTGATAATTAAAAATACAAGAGCTGCATCCATCTCCACGTGTCCCTGATAATTACTCTGGCAAGAGGTGCATCCATCTGCACGTGTCCCTGATCATTACTATGGTAAGAGGTGCATCCAGCTGCAGGTGACCCTGATCATTACCCTGGCCAGAGGTGCATCCAGCTTCAAGTGAACATTATAATTACAACGGCCAGAGTTGCATCCAGCTGCACGTGTCCCTGATAATTACTCCGGCAAGAGGTGCATCTAGCTGCATGTGTCCCTGATAATTACACTGGCAAGAGGTGCATCCAGCTGCACGTGACCCTGATAATTATATCAGCCAGAGGTGCATCCAGTTGCATGTGTCCCTGATAATTACTCTGGATAAGAGGTGCATCCAACTTCAAGTATCGCTGATAATTACACTGGCAAGAGTTGCATGAAGCTGTATGTGTCCATGTTAATTACACTGGCAAGAGGTGCATCCAGCTCCACGTGTCCCTGATAATTAAAAAGACAAGAGGTGCATCAATCTGCACGTGTTCCTGATAATTACTCTGGCAAGAGGTGCATCCAGCTGCACGTGTCACTGATCATTACTATGGTAAGAGGTGCATCCAGCTGCAGGTGACCCTGATAATTACACTGGCCAGAGGTGCATCCAGCTGCAAGTGAACCTTATAATTACAGCGGCAAGAGTTACATCCAGCTGCAAGTGACCCTGATAATTACTCCGGCAAGAGGTGCATCCAGCTGCATGTGTCCCTGATAATTATTCCGGCAAGAGATGCATCCAGCTGTACGTGTCCCTGATAATTACAGTGGCAAGAGGTGCATCCAGCTCCACGTTTCCCTGATAATGACTCCGGCAAGAGGTGCATCCAGCTGCTAGTCTCACTGATAATTACTCTGGCAAGAGGTGCATCCACTGCAGGTGATCCTGATAATTACACCAGACAGAGGTGCATCCAGCTGCAAGTGACCCTGATAATTACTCCGGCAAGAGGTGCATCCAGCTGCACGTGTCCCTGATAATTACAAAGACAAGAGGTGCATCCAGCTGCACATGTCCCTGATAATTACTCCGGCAAGAGGTGCATCCAGCTGCACGTGACCCTGATAATTACATCAGCCAGAGGTGCGTCCAGCTGCATGTGTCCCTGATAATTACTCTGGATAAGAGGTGCATCAAACTACAAGTATCGCTGATAATTACACTGGCAAGAGTTGCATCCAGCTGTATGTGTCCATGATAATTACACTGGCAAGAGGTACATCCAGCTCCACGTGTCCCTGATAATTAAAAAGACAAGAGCTGCATCCATCTCCACGTGTCCCTGATAATTACTCTGGCAAGAGGTGCATCCAGCTGCACGTGTCCCTGATCATTACTATGGTAAGAGGTGCATCCAGCTGCAGGTGACCCTGATCATTACCCTGGCCAGAGGTGCATCCAGCTTCAAGTGAACCTTATAATTACAGCGGCAAGAGTTACATCCAGCTGCAAGTGACCCTGATAATTACTCCGGCAAGAGGTGCATCCAGCTGCATGTGTCCCTGATAATTATTCCGGCAAGAGATGCATCCAGCTGTACGTGTCCCTGATAATTACTCGGCAAGAGGTGCATCCAGCTGCATGTGTCCCTGATAATTACTCCGGCAAGAGGAGCATCCAGCTACACGTGTCCCTGATAATTACTCCACCCGGATAATTACACCGGCCAGAGGTGCATCCAGCTGCAAGTGTCCCTGATAATTACTCTGGCAAGAGGTGCATCCAGCTGCAGGTGATCCTGATAATTACACCAGACAGAGGTGCATCCAGCTGCAAGTGACCCTGATAATTACTCCGGCAAGAGGTGCATCCAGCTGCACGTGTCCCTGATAATTACAAAGACACGAGGTGCGTCCAGCTGCACATGTCCCTGATAATTACTCCGGCAAGAGGTGCATCCAGCTGCAAGTGACCCTGATAATTACACTGGCAAGAGGTGAATCCAGCTGCACGTGTCCCTGATAATTATACCGGCAAGAGGTTCATCCAGCTGCAAGTGACCCTGATAATTACACCAGCAAAAGGTGCATCCAGCTGCATGTGTCCCTGATAATTACAGTGGCAAGAGGTGCATCCAGCTGCAGGTGACCCTGATAATTACATCAGCCAGAGGTGCATCCAGCTGCATGTGTCCCTGATAATTACTCTGGCAAGAGGTGCATCCAAATTCAAGTATTGCTGATAATTGCATTGGCAAGAGTTGTATCCAGCTGTATGTGTCCATGATAATTACACTGGCAAGAGGTGCATCCAGCTGCACGTATCCCTGATAAGTACTCTGGCAAAAGGTGTATCCACTGCACGTATCCCTGATAATTACTCCGGCAAGAGGAACATCCAGCTACACGTGTCGCAGATAATTACACTGGCAAGAATTACATCCAGCTGCAAGTGACCCTGATAATTACACCGGCCAGAGGTGCATCCAGCTGCATGTGTCCCTGATAATTAATCTGGCAAGATTTGCATCCAGCTGAACGTGTCCCTGATAATTACTCTGGCAAGAGGTGCATCCAGCTGCACGGGTCCCTGATAATTACTCTGGCAAGAGGTGCATCCAGCTGCAAGTGACCCTGATAATTACACCGGCCAGAGGTGCATCCAGCTGCATGTGTCCCTGATAATTACTCTGGCAAGAGGTGCATCCAGCTGCAGGTGACCCTGATAATTACATCAGCCAGAGGTGCATCCAGCTGCATGTGTCCCTGATAATTACTCTTGATAAGAGGTGCATCCAACTTCAAGTATCGCTGATAATTACACTGGCAAGAGTTGCATGAATTTGTATGTGTCCATGATAATTACACTGGCAAGAGGTGCATCCAGCTGCAAGTGACCCTGATAATTACTCCGGCAAGAGGTGCATCCAGCTGCACGTGTCCCTGATAATTACAAAGACAAGAGGTGCATCCAGCTGCACATGTCCCTGATAATTACTCCGGCAAGAGGTGTATCCAACTGCAAGTGACCCTGATAATTACACTGGCAAGAGGTGAATCCAGCTGAACGTGTCCCTGATAATTATACCGGCAAGAGGTTCATCCAGCTGCAAGTGACCCTGATAATTACACCAGCAAGAGGTGCATCCAGCTGCATGTGTCCCTGATAATTACAGTGGCAAGAGGTGCATCCAGCTGCAGGTGACCCTGATAATTACATCAGCCAGAGCTGCATCCAGCTGCAAGTGACCCTGATAATTACTCCGGCAAGAGGTGCATCCAGCTGCACGTGTCCCTGATAATGACTCCGGCAAAAGGTGCATCCAGCTGCAAGTGTCCCTGATAATTACTCTGGTAAGAGGTGCATCCAGCTGCAAGTGAACATTATAATTACACCGGCCAGAGTTGCATCCAGCTGCACGTGTCCCTGATAATTACTCCGGCAAGAGGTGCATCTAGCTGCATGTGTCCCTGATAATTACACTGGCAAGAGGTGCATCCAGCTGCACGTGACCCTGATAATTACATCAGCCAGAGGTGCATCCAGTTGCATGTGTCGCTGATAATTACTCTGGATAAGAGGTGCATCCAACTTCAAGTATCGCTGATAATTACACTGGCAAGAGTTGCATGAAGCTGTATGTGTCCATGATAATTACACTGGCAAGAGGTGCATCCAGCTCCACGTGTCCCTGATAATTAAAAAGACAAGAGGTGCATCAATCTGCACGTGTTCCTGATAATTACTCTGGCAAGAGGTGCATCCAGCTGCACGTGTCCCTGATCATTACTATGGTAAGAGGTGCATCCAGCTGCAGGTGACCCTGATAATTACACTGGCCAGAGGTGCATCCAGCTGCAAGTGAACCTTATAATTACAGCGGCAAGAGTTACATCCAGCTGCAAGTGACAATGATAATTACTCCGGCAAGAGGTGCATCCAGCTGCATGTGTCCCTGATAATTATTCCGGCAAGAGATGCATCCAGCTGTACGTGTCCATGATAATTACAGTGGCAAGAGGTGCATCCAGCTCCACGTGTCCCTGATAATGACTCCGGCAAGAGGTGCATCCAGCTGCAAGTGTCCCTGATAATTACTCTGGCAAGAGGTGCATCCACTGCAGATGACCCCTATAATTACATCAGCCAGAGGTGCGTCCAGCTGCATGTGTCCCTGATAATTACTCTGGATAAGAGGTGCATCAAACTACAAGTATCGCTGATAATTACACTGGCAAGAGTTGCATCCAGCTGTATGTGTCCATGATAATTACACTGGCAAGAGGTACATCCAGCTCCACGTGTCCCTGATAATTAAAAAGACAAGAGCTGCATCCATCTCCACGTGTCCCTGATAATTACTCTGGCAAGAGGTGCATCCAGATGCACGTGTCCCTGATCATTACTATGGTAAGAGGTGCATCCAGCTGCAGGTGACCCTGATAATTACCCTGGCCAGAGGTGCATCCAGCTTCAAGTGAACCTTATAATTACAGCGGCAAGAGTTACATCCAGCTGCAAGTGACCCTGATAATTACTCCGGCAAGAGGTGCATCCAGCTGCATGTGTCCCTGATAATTATTCCGGCAAGAGATGCATCCAGCTGTACGTGTCCCTGATAATTACTCGGCAAGAGGTGCATCCAGCTGCATGTGTCCCTGATAATTACTCCGGCAAGAGGAGCATCCAGCTACACGTGTCCCTGATAATTACTCCACCCTGATAATTTCACCGGCCAGAGGTGCATCCAGCTACATGTGTCCCTGATAATTACACTGGCAAGATTTGCATCCAGCTGAACGTGTCCCTGATAATTACTCCGGCAAGAGGTGCATCCAGCTGCAAGTGTCCCTGATAATTACTCTGGCAAGAGGTGCATCCAGCTGCAGGTGATCCTGATAATTACACCAGACAGAGGTGCATCCAGCTGCAAATGACCCTGATAATTACTCCGGCAAGAGGTGCATCCAGCTGCACGTGTCCCTGATAATTACAAAGAGAAGAGGTGCATCCAGCTGCACATGTCCCTGATAATTACTCCGGCAAGAGGTGCATCCAGCTACACGTGTCACTGATAATTACTCCGCCCTGATAATTACACCGGCCAGAGGTGCATCCAGCTGCATGTGTCCCTGATAATGACTCCGGCAAGAGGTGCATCCAGCTGCAAGTGTCCCTGATAATTACTCTGGTAAGAGGTGCATCCAGCTGCAAGTGAACATTATAATTACACCGGCCAGAGTTGCATCCAGCTGCACGTGTCCCTGATAATTACTCCGGCAAGAGGTGCATCTAGCTGCATGTGTCCCTGATAATTACACTGGCAAGAGGTGCATCCAGCTGCACGTGAGCCTGATAATTACATCAGCCAGAGGTGCATCCAGTTGCATGTGTCGCTGATAATTACTCTGGATAAGAGGTGCATCCAACTTCAAGTATCGCTGATAATTACACTGGCAAGAGTTGCATGAAGCTGTATGTGTCCATGATAATTACACTGGCAAGAGGTGCATCCAGCTCCACGTGTCCCTGATAATTAAAAAGACAAGAGGTGCATCAATCTGCACGTGTTCCTGATAATTACTCTGGCAAGAGGTGCATCCAGCTGCACGTGTCCCTGATCATTACTATGGTAAGAGGTGCATCCAGCTGCAGGTGACCCTGATAATTACACTGGCCAGAGGTGCATCCAGCTGCAAGTGAACCTTATAATTACAGCGGCAAGAGTTACATCCAGCTGCAAGTGACCCTGATAATTACTCCGGCAAGAGGTGCATCCAGCTGCATGTGTCCCTGATAATTATTCCGGCAAGAGATGCATCCAGCTGTACGTGTCCCTGATAATTACAGTGGCAAGAGGTGCATCCAGCTCCACGTGTCCCTGATAATGACTCCGGCAAGAGGTGCATCCAGCTGCAAGTGTCCCTGATAATTACTCTGGCAAGAGGTGCATCCACTGCAGATGACCCTGATAATTACATCAGCCAGAGGTGCGTCCAGCTGCATGTGTCCCTGATAATTACTCTGGATAAGAGGTGCATCAAACTACAAGTATCGCTGATAATTACACTGGCAAGAGTTGCATCCAGCTGTATGTGTCCATGATAATTACACTGGCAAGAGGTACATCCAGCTCCACGTGTCCCTGATAATTAAAAAGACAAGAGCTGCATCCATCTCCACGTGTCCCTGATAATTACTCTGGCAAGAGGTGCATCCAGATGCACGTGTCCCTGATCATTACTATGGTAAGAGGTGCATTCAGCTGCAGGTGACCCTGATAATTACCCTGGCCAGAGGTGCATCCAGCTTCAAGTGAACCTTATAATTACAGCGGCAAGAGTTACATCCAGCTGCAAGTGACCCTGATAATTACTCCGGCAAGAGGTGCATCCAGCTGCATGTGTCCCTGATAATTATTCCGGCAAGAGATGCATCCAGCTGTACGTGTCCCTGATAATTACTCGGCAAGAGGTGCATCCAGCTGCATGTGTCCCTGATAATTACTCCGGCAAGAGGAGCATCCAGCTACACGTGTCCCTGATAATTACTCCACCCTGATAATTACACCAGACAGAGGTGCATCCAGCTGCAAGTGACCCTGATAATTACTCTGGCAAGAGGTGCATCCAGCTGCACGTGTCCCTGATCATTACTATGGTAAGAGGTGCATCCAGCTGCAGGTGACCCTGATAATTACACTGGCCAGAGGTGCATCCAGCTGCAAGTGAACCTTATAATTACAGCGGCAAGAGTTACATCCAGCTGCAAGTGACCCTGATAATTACTCCGGCAAGAGGTGCATCCAGCTGCATGTGTCCCTGATAATTATTCCGGCAAGAGATGCATCCAGCTGTACGTGTCCCTGATAATTACAGTGGCAAGAGGTGCATCCAGCTCCACGTGTCCCTGATAATGACTCCGGCAAGAGGTGCATCCAGCTGCAAGTGTCCCTGATAATTACTCTGGCAAGAGGTGCATCCACTGCAGATGACCCTGATAATTACATCAGCCAGAGGTGCGTCCAGCTGCATGTGTCCCTGATAATTACTCTGGATAAGAGGTGCATCAAACTACAAGTATCGCTGATAATTACACTGGCAAGAGTTGCATCCAGCTGTATGTGTCCATGATAATTACACTGGCAAGAGGTACATCCAGCTCCACGTGTCCCTGATAATTAAAAAGACAAGAGCTGCATCCATCTCCACGTGTCCCTGATAATTACTCTGGCAAGAGGTGCATCCAGATGCACGTGTCCCTGATCATTACTATGGTAAGAGGTGCATTCAGCTGCAGGTGACCCTGATAATTACCCTGGCCAGAGGTGCATCCAGCTTCAAGTGAACCTTATAATTACAGCGGCAAGAGTTACATCCAGCTGCAAGTGACCCTGATAATTACTCCGGCAAGAGGTGCATCCAGCTGCATGTGTCCCTGATAATTATTCCGGCAAGAGATGCATCCAGCTGTACGTGTCCCTGATAATTACTCGGCAAGAGGTGCATCCAGCTGCATGTGTCCCTGATAATTACTCCGGCAAGAGGAGCATCCAGCTACACGTGTCCCTGATAATTACTCCACCCTGATAATTACACCGGCCAGAGGTGCATCCAGCTACATGTGTCCCTGATAATTACACTGGCAAGATTTGCATCCAGCTGAACGTGTCCCTGATAATTACTCCGGCAAGAGGTGCATCCAGCTGCAAGTGTCCCTGATAATTACTCTGGCAAGAGGTGCATCCAGCTGCAGGTGATCCTGATAATTACACCAGACAGAGGTGCATCCAGCTGCAAGTGACCCTGATAATTACTCCGGCAAGAGGTGCATCCAGCTGCACGTGTCCCTGATAATTACAAAGAGAAGAGGTGCATCCAGCTGCACATGTCCCTGATAATTACTCCGGCAAGAGGTGCATCCAGCTGCAAGTGACCCTGATAATTACACTGGCAAGAGGTGAATCCAGCTGCACGTGTCCCTGATAATTATACCGGCAAGAGGTTCATCCAGCTGCAGGTGACCCTGATAATTACATCAGCCAGAGGTGCATCCAGCTGCATGTGTCCCTGATAATTACTCTGGCAAGAGGTGCATCCAACTTCAAGTATTGCTGATAATTGCATTGGCAAGAGTTGTATCCAGCTGTATGTGTCCATGATAATTACACTGGCAAGAGGTGCATCCAGCTGCACGTATCCCTGATAAGTACTCTGGCAAAAGGTGTATCCAGCTGCACGTATCCCTGATAATTACTCCGGCAAGAGGAACATTCGGCTACACGTGTCGCAGATAATTACACTGGCAAGAATTACATCCAGCTGCAAGTGACCCTGATAATTACACCGGCCAGAGGTGCATCCAGCTGCATGTGTCCCTGAGAATTAATCTGGCAAGATTTGCATCCAGCTGAACGTGTCCCTGATAATTACTCTGGCAAGAGGTGCATCCAGCTGCACGGGTCCCTGATAATTACTCTGGCAAGAGGTGCATCCAGCTGCAAGTGACCCTGATAATTACACCGGCCAGAGATGCATCCAGCTGCATGTGTCCCTGATAATTACACTGGCAAGAGGTGCATCCAGCTGCAGGTGACCCTGATAATTACATCAGCCAGAGGTGCATCCAGCTGCATGTGTCCCTGATAATTACTCTTGATAAGAGGTGCATCCAACTTCAAGTATCGCTGATAATTACACTGGCAAGAGTTGCATGAAGCTGTATGTGTCCATGATAATTACACTGGCAATAGGTGCATGCAGCTGCAAGTGACCCTGATAATTACTCCGGCAAGAGGTGCATCCAGCTGCACGTGTCCCTGATAATTACAAAGACAAGAGGTGCATCCAGCTGCACATGTCCCTGATAATTACTCCGGCAAGAAGTGTATCCAGCTGCAAGTGACCCTGATAATTACACTGGCAAGAGGTGAATCCAGCTGCACGTGTCCCTGATAATTATACCGGCAAGAGGTTCATCCAGCTGCAAGTGACCCTGATAATTACACCAGCAAGAGGAGCATCCAGCTGCATGTGTCCCTGATAATTACAGTGGCAAGAGGTGCATCCAGCTGCAGGTGACCCTGATAATTACGTCAGCCAGAGCTGCATCCAGCTGCAAGTGACCCTGATAATTACTCCGGCAAGAGGTGCATCCAGCTGCACGTGTCCCTGATAAATACAAAGACAAGAGGTGTATACAGCTGCACATGTCCCTGATAATTACTCCGGCAAGAGGTGTATCCAGCTGCAAGTGACCCTGATAATTACACTGGCAAGAGGTGAATCCAGCTACACGTGTCCCAGATAATTACTCTGGCAAGAATTACATCCAGCTGCAAGTGACCCAGAAATTACACCGGCCAGAGGTGCATCCAGCTGCATGTGTCCCTGATAATTAATCTGGCAAGATTTTCATCCAGCTGAACGTTTCCCTGATAATTACTCCGGCAAGAGGTGGATCCAGATGCACGTGTCCCTGATCATTACTATGGTAAGAGGTGCATCCAGCTGCAGGTGACCCTGATAATTACCCTGGCCAGAGGTGCATCCAGCTTCAAGTGAACCTTATAATTACAGCGGCAAGAGTTACATCCAGCTGCAAGTGACCCTGATAATTACTCCGGCAAGAGGTGCATCCAGCTGCATGTGTCCCTGATAATTATTCCGGCAAGAGATGCATCCAGCTGTACGTGTCCCTGATAATTACTCGGCAAGAGGTGCATCCAGCTGCATGAGTCCCTGATAATTACTCCGGCAAGAGGAGCATCCAGCTACACGTGTCCCTGATAATTACTCCACCCTGATAATTACACCGGCCAGAGGTGCATCCAGCTACATGTGTCCCTGATAATTACACTGGCAAGATTTGCATCCAGCTGAACGTGTCCCTGATAATTACTCCGGCAAGAGGTGCATCCAGCTGCAAGTGTCCCTGATAATTACTCTGGCAAGAGGTGCATCCAGCTGCAGGTGATCCTGATAATTACACCAGACAGAGGTGCATCCAGCTGCAAGTGACCCTGATAATTACTCCGGCAAGAGGTGCATCCAGCTGCACGTGTCCCTGATAATTACAAAGAGAAGAGGTGCATCCAGCTGCACATGTCCCTGATAATTACTCCGGCAAGAGGTGCATCCAGCTGCAAGTGACCCTGATAATTACACTGGCAAGAGGTGAATCCAGCTGCACGTGTCCCTGATAATTATACCGGCAAGAGGTTCATCCAGCTGCAGGTGACCCTGATAATTACATCAGCCAGAGGTGCATCCAGCTGCATGTGTCCCTGATAATTACTCTGGCAAGAGGTGCATCCAACTTCAAGTATTGCTGATAATTGCATTGGCAAGAGTTGTATCCAGCTGTATGTGTCCATGATAATTACACTGGCAAGAGGTGCATCCAGCTGCACGTATCCCTGATAAGTACTCTGGCAAAAGGTGTATCCAGCTGCACGTATCCCTGATAATTACTCCGGCAAGAGGAACATTCAGCTACACGTGTCGCAGATAATTACACTGGCAAGAATTACATCCAGCTGCAAGTGACCCTGATAATTACACCGGCCAGAGGTGCATCCAGCTGCATGTGTCCCTGAGAATTAATCTGGCAAGATTTGCATCCTGCTGAACGTGTCCCTGATAATTACTCTGGCAAGAGGTGCATCCAGCTGCACGGGTCCCTGATAATTACTCTGGCAAGAGGTGCATCCAGCTGCAAGTGACCCTGATAATTACACCGGCCAGAGGTGCATCCAGCTGCATGTGTCCCTGATAATTACACTGGCAAGAGGTGCATCCAGCTGCAGGTGACCCTGATAATTACATCAGCCAGAGGTGCATCCAGCTGCATGTGTCCCTGATAATTACTCTTGATAAGAGGTGCATCCAACTTCAAGTATCGCTGATAATTACACTGGCAAGAGTTGCATGAAGCTGTATGTGTCCATGATAATTACACTGGCAATAGGTGCATCCAGCTGCAAGTGACCCTGATAATTACTCCGGCAAGAGGTGCATCCAGCTGCACGTGTCCCTGATAATTACAAAGACAAGAGGTGCATCCAGCTGCACATGTCCCTGATAATTACTCCGGCAAGAAGTGTATCCAGCTGCAAGTGACCCTGATAATTACACTGGCAAGAGGTGAATCCAGCTGCACGTGTCCCTGATAATTATACCGGCAAGAGGTTCATCCAGCTGCAAGTGACCCTGATAATTACACCAGCAAGAGGAGCATCCAGCTGCATGTGTCCCTGATAATTACAGTGGCAAGAGGTGCATCCAGCTGCAGGTGACCCTGATAATTACGTCAGCCAGAGCTGCATCCAGCTGCAAGTGACCCTGATAATTACTCCGGCAAGAGGTGCATCCAGCTGCACGTGTCCCTGATAAATACAAAGACAAGAGGTGTATACAGCTGCACATGTCCCTGATAATTACTCCGGCAAGAGGTGTATCCAGCTGCAAGTGACCCTGATAATTACACTGGCAAGAGGTGAATCCAGCTACACGTGTCCCAGATAATTACTCTGGCAAGAATTACATCCAGCTGCAAGTGACCCAGAAATTACACCGGCCAGAGGTGCATCCAGCTGCATGTGTCCCTGATAATTAATCTGGCAAGATTTTCATCCAGCTGAACGTTTCCCTGATAATTACTCCGGCAAGAGGTGGATCCAGCTGCACGTGTCCCTGATAATTACTCCGGCAAGAGGTGCATCCAGCTGCACGGGTCCCTGATAATTACTCTGGCAAGAGGTTCATCCAGCTGCAAGTGACCCTGATAATTACTCCGGAAAGAGGTGCATTCATCTGCACGTGTCCCTGATAATTACTCTAGCAAGAGGTGCATCCAGCTGCACGTATCCCTGATCATTACTATGGTAAGAAGTGCATCCAGCTGCAGGTGACCCTGATAATTACACTGGCCAGAGGTGCATCCAGCTGCAAGTGAACCTTATAATTGCAGCGGCAAGAGTTACATCCAGCTGCAAGTGACCCTGAGAATTACTCCGGCAAGAGGTGCATCCAGCTACATGTGTCCCTGATAATTATTCCGGCAAGAGATGCATCCAGCTGCACATGTCCCTGATAATTACTCCGGCAAGAGGTGCATCCAGCTACACGTGTCCCTGATAATTACAGTGGCAAGAGGTGCATGCAGCTGCACATGTCCCTGATAATTACTCCGGCAAGAGGTGCATCCAGCTACACGTGTCCCTGATAATTACTCCGCCCTGATAATTACACCGGCCAGAGGTGCATCCAGCTGCATGTGTCCCTGATAATTACACTGGCAAGATTTGCATCCAACGTCAAGTATCGCTGATAATTACACTGGCAAGAGTTGTATCCAGCTGTATGTGTCCATGATAATTACACTGGCAAGAGGTGCATCCAGCTGCACGTATCCCTGATAAGTACTCTGGCAAGAGGTGCATCGAGCTTCACGGTTCCCTGATAATTACTCCGGCAAGAGGTGCATCCAGCTGCAAGTGACCCTGATAATTACACTGGCAAGAGGTGAATCCACCTACACTTGTCCCTGATAATTACTCCACCCTGATAATTACACCGGCCAGAGGTGCATTCAGCTGCATGTGTCCCTGATAATTACTCCGGCAAGAGGTGCATCTAGCTGCATGTGTCCCTGATAATTACACTGGCAAGAGGTGCATCCAGCTGCAAGTCAACAATATAATTACACCGGCCAGAGTTGCATCCAGCTGCACGTGTCCCTGATAATTACTCCGGCAAGAGGTGCATCTAGCTGCATGTGTCCCTGATAATTACACTGGCAAGAGGTGCATCCAGCTGCAGGTGACCCTGATAATTACATCAGCCAGAGGTGCATCCAGTTGCATGTGTCCCTGATAATTACTCTGGATAAGAGGTGCATCCAACTTCAAGTATCGCTGATAATTACACTGGCAAGAGTTGAATGAAGCTGTATGTGTCCATGATAATTACACTGGCAAGAGGTGCATCCAGCTCCACGTGTCCCTGATAATTAAAAAGACAAGAGGTGCATCAATCTGCACGTGTTCCTGATAATTACTCTGGCAAGAGGTGCATCCAGCTGCACGTGTCCCTGATCATTACTATGGTAAGAGGTGCATCCAGCTGCAGGTGACCCTGATAATTACACTGGCCAGAGGTGCATCCAGCTGCAAGTGAACCTTATAATTACAGCGGCAAGAGTTACATCCAGCTGCACATGTCCCTGATAATTACTCCGGCAAGAGGTGCATCCACCTGCATGTGTCCCTGATAATTACTCCGGCAAGAGGAGCATCCAGCTCCACGTGTCCCTGATAATTACTCCACCCTGATAATTACACTGGCCAGAGGAGCATCCAGCTGCATGTGTCCCTGATAATTACACTGGCAAGATTTGCATCCAGCTGAACGTGTCCCTGATAATTACTCTGGCAAGAGGTGCATCCAGCTGCAGGTGACCCTGATAATTACATCAGCCAGAGCTGCATCCAGCTGCAAGTGACCCTGATAATTACTACGGCAAGAGGTGCATCCAGCTGCACGTGTCCCTGATAATTACAAAGACAAGAGGTGTATACAGCTGCACATGTCCCTGATAATTACTCCGGCAAGAGGTGTATCCAGCTGCAAGTGACCCTGATAATTACACTGGCAAGAGGTGAATCCAGCTACACGTGTCCCAGATAATTACTCTGGCAAGAATTACATCCAGCTGCAAGTAACCCTGATAATTACACCGGCCAGAGATGCATCCAGCTGCATGTGTCCCTGATAATTAATCTGGCAAGATTTGCATCCAGCTGAACGTTTCCCTGATAATTACTCCGGCAAGAGGTGGATCCAGCTGCACGTGTCCCTGATAATTACTCCGGCAAGAGGTGCATCCAGCTGCATGGGTCCGTGATAATTACTCTGGCAAGAGGTGCATCCAGCTGCAAGTGACCCTGATAATTACACCGGCCAGAGGTGCATCCAGCTGCATGTGTCACTGATAATTAATCTGGCAATATTTGCATCCAGCTCAACGTGTCCCTGATAATTACTCCGGCAAGAGGTGCATCCATCTGCACGTGTCCCTGATAATTACTCTGGCAAGAGGTGCATCCAGCTGCACGTGTCCCTGATCATTACTATGGTATGAGGTGCATCCAGCTGCAGGTGACCCTGATAATTACAGCGGCAAGAGTTACATCCAGCTGCAAGTGACCCTGAGAATTACTCCGGCAAGAGGTGCATCCAGCTACATGTGTCCCTGATAATTATTCCGGCAAGAGATGCATCCAGCTGCACATGTCCCTGATAATTACTCCGGCAAGAGGTGCATACAGCTACACGTGTCCCTGATAATTATTCCACCCTGATAATTACACCGGGCAGAGGTGCATCCAGCTGCATGTGTCCATGATAATTACACTGGCAAGAGGTGCATCCAGCTGCACGTATCCCTGATAAGTACTCTGGCAAGAGGTGCATCGAGCTGAACGTGTCCCTGATAATTACTCCTGCAAGAGGTGCATCCAGCTGCAAGTGACCCTGATAATTACACTGGCAAGAGGTGAATCCACCTACATGTGTCCCTGATAATTACACCGGCAAGAGGTTTATCCAGCTGCAAGTGACCCTGATAATTACACCAGCAAGAGGTGCATCCAGCTGCATGTGTCCCTGATAATTACTCCGGCAAGAGGAGCTTCCATCTACACTTGTCCCTGATAATTACTCCACCCTGATAATTACACCGGCCAGAGGTGCATCCAGCTGCATGTGTCCCTGATAATTACTCTGGATAAGAGGTGCATCCAACTTCAAGTATCGCTGATAATTACACTGGCAAGAGTTGCATGAAGCTGTATGTGTCCATGATAATTACACTGGCAAGAGGTGCATCCAGCTCCACGTGTCCCTGATAATTAAAAAGACAAGAGGTGCATCAATCTGCACGTGTTCCTGATAATTACTCTGGCAAGAGGTGCATCCAGCTGCACGTGTCCCTGATCATTACTATGGTAAGAGGTGCATCCAGCTGCAGGTGACCCTGATAATTACACTGGCCAGAGGTGCATCCAGCTGCAAGTGAACCTTATAATTACAGCGGCAAGAGTTACATCCAGCTGCAAGTGACCCTGATAATTACTCCGGCAAGAGGTGCATCCAGCTGCATGTGTCCCTGATAATTATTCCGGCAAGAGATGCATCCAGCTGTACGTGTCCCTGATAATTACAGTGGCAAGAGGTGCATCCAGCTCCACGTTTCCCTGATAATGACTCCGGCAAGAGGTGCATCCAGCTGCAAGTGTCCCTGATAATTACTCTGGCAAGAGGTGCATCCACTGCAGGTGATCCTGATAATTAGACCAGACAGAGGTGCATCCAGCTGCAAGTGACCCTGATAATTACTCCGGCAAGAGGTGCATCCAGCTGCACGTGTCCCTGATAATTACAAAGACAAGAGGTGCATCCAGCTGCACATGTCCCTGATAATTACTCCGGCAAGAGGTGCATCCAGCTGCACGTGACCCTGATAATTACATCAGCCAGAGGAGCGTCCAGCTGCATGTGTCCCTGATAATTACTCTGGATAAGAGGTGCATCAAACTACAAGTATCGCTGATAATTACACTGGCAAGAGTTGCATCCAGCTGTATGTGTCCATGATAATTACACTGGCAAGAGGTACATCCAGCTCCACGTGTCCCTGATAATTAAAAAGACAAGAGCTGCATCCATCTCCACGTGTCCCTGATAATTACTCTGGCAAGAGGTGCATCCAGCTGCACGTGTCCCTGATCATTACTATGGTAAGAGGTGCATCCAGCTGCAGGTGACCCTGATCATTACCCTGGCCAGAGGTGCATCCAGCTTCAAGTGAACCTTATAATTACAGCGGCAAGAGTTACATCCAGCTGCAAGTGACCCTGATAATTACTCCGGCAAGAGGTCCATCCAGCTGCATGTGTCCCTGATAATTATTCCGGCAAGAGATGCATCCAGCTCTACGTGTCCCTGATAATTACTCGGCAAGAGGTGCATCCAGCTGCATGTGTCCCTGATAATTACTCCGGCAAGAGGAGCATCCAGCTACACGTGTCCCTGATAATTACTCCACCCTGATAATTACACCGGCCAGAGGTGAATCCAGCTACACGTGTCCCAGATAATTACTCTGGCAAGAATTACATCCAGATGCAAGTGACCCTGATAATTACACCGGCCAGAGATGCATCCAGCTGCATGTGTCCCTGATAATTAATCTGGCAAGATTTGCATCCAGCTGAACGTTTCCCTGATAATTACTCCGGCAAGAGGTGGATCCAGCTGCACGTGTCCCTGATAATTACTCCGGCAAGAGGTGCATCCAGCTGCATGGGTCCGTGATAATTACTCTGGCAAGAGGTGCATCCAGCTGCAAGTGACCCTGATAATTACACCGGCCAGAGGTGCATCCAGCTGCATGTGTCACTGATAATTAATCTGGCAATATTTGCATCCAGCTCAACGTGTCCCTGATAATTACTCCGGCAAGAGGTGCATCCATCTGCACGTGTCCCTGATAATTACTCTGGCAAGAGGTGCATCCAGCTGCACGTGTCCCTGATCATTACTATGGTAAGAGGTGCATCCAGCTGCAGGTGACCCTGATAATTACAGAGGCAAGAGTTACATCCAGCTGCAAGTGACCCTGAGAATTACTCCGGCAAGAGGTGCATCCAGCTACATGTGTCCCTGATAATTATTCCGGCAAGAGATGCATCCAGCTGCACATGTCCCTGATAATTACTCCGGCAAGAGGTGCATACAGCTACACGTGTCCCTGATAATTATTCCACCCTGATAATTACACCGGGCAGATGTGCATCCAGCTGCATGTGTCCCTGATAATTACACTGGCAAGATTTGCATCCAGCTGCAGGTGACCCTGATAATTACATCAGCCAGAGGTGCATCCAGCTGCATGTGTCCCTGATAATTACTCTGGCAAGAGATGCATCCAACTTCAAGTATCGCTGATAATTACACTGGCAAGAGTTGTATCCAGCTGTATGTGTCCATGATAATTACACTGGCAAGAGGTGCATCCAGCTGCACGTATCCCTGATAAGTACTCTGGCAAGAGGTGCATCCAGCTGCAAGTGACCCCGATAATTACACTGGCAAGAGGTGAATCCACCTACATGTGTCCCTGATAATTACACCGGTAAGAGGTTTATCCAGCTGCAAGTGACCCTGATAATTACACCAGCAAGAGGTGCATCCAGCTGCATGTATCCCTGATACTTACTCCGGCAAGAGGAGCTTCCACCTACACTTGTCCCTGATAATTACTCCACCCTGATAATTACACCGGCCAGAGGTGCATCCAGCTGCATGTGTCCTTGATAATTACACTGGCAAGAATTGCATCCAGCTGCACGTGTCCCTGATAATGACTCCGGCAAGAGGTGCATCCAGCTGCAAGTGTCCCTGATAATTACTCTGGTAAGAGGTGCATCCAGCTGCAAGTGAACATTATAATTACAACGGCCAGAGTTGCATCCAGCTGCACGTGTCCCTGATAATTACTCCGGCAAGAGGTGCATCTAGCTGCATGTGTCCCTGATAATTACACTGGCAAGAGGTGCATCCAGCTGCACGTGACCCTGATAATTACATCAGCCAGAGGTGCATCCAGTTGCATGTGTCCCTGATAATTACTCTGGATAAGAGGTGCATCCAACTTCAAGTATCGCTGATAATTACACTGGCAAGAGTTGCATGAAGCTGTATGTGTCCATGATAATTACACTGGCAAGAGGTGCATCCAGCTCCACGTGTCCCTGATAATTAAAAAGACAAGAGGTGCATCAATCTGCACGTGTTCCTGATAATTACTCTGGCAAGAGGTGCATCCAGCTGCACGTGTCCCTGATCATTACTATGGTAAAGGTGCATCCAGCTGCAGGTGACCCTGATAATTACACTGGCCAGAGGTGCATCCAGCTGCAAGTGAACCTTATAATTACAGCGGCAAGAGTTACATCCAGCTGCAAGTGACCCTGATAATTACTCCGGCAAGAGGTGCATCCAGCTGCATGTGTCCCTGATAATTATTCCGGCAAGAGATGCATCCAGCTGTACGTGTCCCTGATAATTACAGTGGCAAGAGGTGCATCCAGCTCCACGTTTCCCTGATAATGACTCCGGCAAGAGGTGCATCCAGCTGCAAGTGTCCCTGATAATTACTCTGGCAAGAGGTGCATCCACTGCAGGTGATCCTGATAATTACACCAGACAGAGGTGCATCCAGCTGCAAGTGACCCCGATAATTACACTGGCAAGAGGTGAATCCACCTACATGTGTCCCTGATAATTACACCGGTAAGAGGTTTATCCAGCTGCAAGTGACCCTGATAATTACACCAGCAAGAGGTGCATCCAGCTGCATGTATCCCTGATAATTACTCCGGCAAGAGGAGCTTCCACCTACACTTGTCCCTGATAATTACTCCACCCTGATAATTACACCGGCCAGAGGTGCATCCAGCTGCATGTGTCCTTGATAATTACACTGGCAAGAATTGCATCCAGCTGCACGTGTCCCTGATAATGACTCCGGCAAGAGGTGCATCCAGCTGCAAGTGTCCCTGATAATTACTCTGGTAAGAGGTGCATCCAGCTGCAAGTGAACATTATAATTACAACGGCCAGAGTTGCATCCAGCTGCACGTGTCCCTGATAATTACTCCGGCAAGAGGTGCATCTAGCTGCATGTGTCCCTGATAATTACACTGGCAAGAGGTGCATCCAGCTGCACGTGACCCTGATAATTACATCAGCCAGAGGTGCATCCAGTTGCATGTGTCCCTGATAATTACTCTGGATAAGAGGTGCATCCAACTTCAAGTATCGCTGATAATTACACTGGCAAGAGTTGCATGAAGCTGTATGTGTCCATGATAATTACACTGGCAAGAGGTGCATCCAGCTCCACGTGTCCCTGATAATTAAAAAGACAAGAGGTGCATCAATCTGCACGTGTTCCTGATAATTACTCTGGCAAGAGGTGCATCCAGCTGCACGTGTCCCTGATCATTACTATGGTAAGAGGTGCATCCAGCTGCAGGTGACCCTGATAATTACACTGGCCAGAGGTGCATCCAGCTGCAAGTGAACCTTATAATTACAGCGGCAAGAGTTACATCCAGCTGCAAGTGACCCTGATAATTACTCCGGCAAGAGGTGCATCCAGCTGCATGTGTCCCTGATAATTATTCCGGCAAGAGATGCATCCAGCTGTACGTGTCCCTGATAATTACAGTGGCAAGAGGTGCATCCAGCTCCACGTTTCCCTGATAATGACTCCGGCAAGAGGTGCATCCAGCTGCAAGTGTCCCTGATAATTACTCTGGCAAGAGGTGCATCCACTGCAGGTGATCCTGATAATTACACCAGACAGAGGTGCATCCAGCTGCAAGTGACCCTGATAATTACTCCGGCAAGAGGTGCATCCAGCTGCATGTGTCCCTGATAATTACAAAGACAAGAGGTGCATCCAGCTGCACATGTCCCTGATAATTACTCCGGCAAGAGGTGCATCCAGCTGCACGTGACCCTGATAATTACATCAGCCAGAGGTGCGTCCAGCTGCATGTGTCCCTGATAATTACTCTGGATAAGAGGTGCATCAAACTACAAGTATCGCTGATAATTACACTGGCAAGAGTTGCATCCAGCTGTATGTGTCCATGATAATTACACTGGCAAGAGGTACATCCAGCTCCACGTGTCCCTGATAATTACTCTGGCAAGAGGTGCATCCAGCTGCACGTGTCCCTGATCATTACTATGGTAAGAGGTGCATCCAGCTGCAGGTGACCCTGATCATTACCCTGGCCAGAGGTACATCCAGCTTCAAGTGAACCTTATAATTACAGCGGCAAGAGATACATCCAGCTGCAAGTGACCCTGATAATTACTCCGGCAAGAGGTGCATCCAGCTGCATGTGTCCCTGATAATTATTCCGGCAAGAGATGCATCCAGCTGTACGTGTCCCTTATAATTACTCGGCAAGAGGTGCATCCAGCTGCATGTGTCCCTGATAATTACTCCGGCAAGAGGAGCATCCAGCTACACGTGTCCCTGATAATTACTCCACCCTGATAATTACACCGGCCAGAGGTGCATCCAGCTGCAAGTGTCCCTGATAACTACTCTGGCAAGAGGTGCATCCAGCTGCAGGTGATCCTGATAATTACACCAGACAGAGGTGCATCCAGCTGCAAGTGACCCTGATAATTACTCCGGCAAGAGGTGCATCCAGCTGCACGTGTCCCTGATAATTACAAAGACACGAGGTGCGTCCAGCTGCACATGTCCCTGATAATTTCTCCGGCAAGAGGTGCATCCAGCTGCAAGTGACCCTGATAATTACACTGGCAAGAGGTGAATCCAGCTGCACGTGTCCCTGATAATTATACCGGCAAGAGGTTCATCCAGCTGCAAGTGACCCTGATAATTACACCAGCAAAAGGTGCATCCAGCTGCATGTGTCCCTGATAATTACAGTGGCAAGAGGTGCATCCAGCTGCAGGTGACCCTGATAATTACATCAGCCAGAGGTGCATCCAGCTGCATGTGTCCCTGATAATTACTCTGGCAAGAGGTGCATCCAAATTCAAGTATTGCTGATAATTGCATTGGCAAGAGTATTATCCAGCTGTATGTGTCCATGATAATTACACTGGCAAGAGGTGCATCCAGCTGCACGTGTCCCTGATAATTACAAAGACACGAGGTGCGTCCAGCTGCACATGTCCCTGATAATTTCTCCGGCAAGAGGTGCATCCAGCTGCAAGTGACCCTGATAATTACACTGGCAAAAGGTGTATCCACTGCACGTATCCCTGATAATTACTCCGGCAAGAGGAACATCCAGCTACACGTGTCGCAGATAATTACACTGGCAAGAATTACATCCAGCTGCAAGTGACCCTGATAATTACACCGGCCAGAGGTGCATCCAGCTGCATTTGTCCCTGATAATTAATCTGGCAAGATTTGCATCCAGCTGAACGTGTCCCTGATAATTACTCTGGCAAGAGGTGCATCCAGCTGCAAGTGACCCTGATAATTACACCGGCCAGAGGTGCATCCAGCTGCATGTGTCCCTGATAATTACTCTGGCAAGAGGTGCATCCAGCTGCACGTGACCCTGATAATTACATCAGCCAGAGGTGCGTCCAGCTGCATGTGTCCCTGATAATTACTCTGGATAAGAGGTGCATCAAACTACAAGTATCGCTGATAATTACACTGGCAAGAGTTGCATCCAGCTGTATGTGTCCATGATAATTACACTGGCAAGAGGTACATCCAGCTCCACGTGTCCCTGATAATTAAAAATACAAGAGCTGCATCCATCTCCACGTGTCCCTGATAATTACTCTGGCAAGAGGTGCATCCAGCTGCACGTGTCCCTGATCATTACTATGGTAAGAGGTGCATCCAGCTGCAGGTGACCCTGATCATTACCCTGGCCAGAGGTGCATCCAGCTTCAAGTGAACATTATAATTACAACGGCCAGAGTTGCATCCAGCTGCACGTGTCCCTGATAATTACTCCGGCAAGAGGTGCATCTTGCTGCATGTGTCCCTGATAATTACACTGGCAAGAGGTGCATCCAGCTGCACGTTACCCTGATAATTATATCAGCCAGAGGTGCATCCAGTTGCATGTGTCCCTGATAATTACTCTGGATAAGAGGTGCATCCAACTTCAAGTATCGCTGATAATTACACTGGCAAGAGTTGCATGAAGCTGTATGTGTCCATGATAATTACACTGGCAAGAGGTGCATCCAGCTCCACGTGTCCCTGATAATTAAAAAGACAAGAGGTGCATCAATCTGCACGTGTTCCTGATAATTACTCTGGCAAGAGGTGCATCCAGCTGCACGTGTCCCTGATAATGACTCCGGCAAGAGGTGCATCCAGCTGCTAGTCTCACTGATAATTACTCTGGCAAGAGGTGCATCCACTGCAGGTGATCCTGATAATTACACCAGACAGAGGTGCATCCAGCTGCAAGTGACCCTGATAATTACTCCGGCAAGAGGTGCATCCAGCTGCACGTGTCCCTGATAATTACAAAGACAAGAGGTGCATCCAGCTGCACATGTCCCTGATAATTACTCCGGCAAGAGGTGCATCCAGCTGCACGTGACCCTGATAATTACATCAGCCAGAGGTGCGTCCAGCTGCATGTGTCCCTGATAATTACTCTGGATAAGAGGTGCATCAAACTACAAGTATCGCTGATAATTACACTGGCAAGAGTTGCATCCAGCTGTATGTGTCCATGATAATTACACTGGCAAGAGGTACATCCAGCTCCACGTGTCCCTGATAATTAAAAAGACAAGAGCTGCATCCATCTCCACGTGTCCCTGATAATTACTCTGGCAAGAGGTGCATCCAGCTGCACGTGTCCCTGATCATTACTATGGTAAGAGGTGCATCCAGCTGCAGGTGACCCTGATCATTACCCTGGCCAGAGGTGCATCCAGCTTCAAGTGAACCTTATAATTACAGCGGCAAGAGTTACATCCAGCTGCAAGTGACCCTGAGAATTACTCCGGCAAGAGGTGCATCCAGCTACATGTGTCCCTGATAATTATTCCGGCAAGAGATGCATCCAGCTGCACATGTCCCTGATAATTACTCTGGCAAGAGGTGCATACAGCTACACGTGTCCCTGATAATTATTCCACCCTGATAATTACACCGGGCAGAGGTGCATCCAGCTGCATGTGTCCCTGATAATTACACTGGCAAGATTTGCATCCAGCTGCAGGTGACCCTGATAATTACATCAGCCAGAGGTGCATCCAGCTGCATGTGTCCCTGATAATTACTCTGGCAAGAGATGCATCCAACTTCAAGTATCGCTGATAATTACACTGGCAAGAGTTGTATCCAGCTGTATGTGTCCATGATAATTACACTGGCAAGAGGTGCATCCAGCTGCACGTATCCCTGATAAGTACTCTGTCAAGAGGTGCATCGAGCTGCACGTGTCCCTGATAATTACTCCGGCAAGAGGTGCATCCAGCTGCAAGTGACCCTGATAATTACACTGGCAAGAGGTGAATCCACCTACATGTGTCCCTGATAATTACACCAGGAAGAGGTTTATCCAGCTGCAAGTGACCCTGATAATTACACCAGCAAGAGGTGCATCCAGCTGCATGTATCCCTGATAATTACTCCGGCAAGAGGAGCTTCCACCTACACTTGTCCCTGATAATTACTCCACCCTGATAATTACACCGGCCAGAGGTGCATCCAGCTGCATGTGTCCTTGATAATTACACTGGCAAGAATTCAATCCAGCTGCACGTGTCCCTGATAATGACTCCGGCAAGAGGTGCATCCAGCTGCAAGTGTCCCTGATAATTATTCTGGTAAGAGGTGCATCCAGCTGCAAGTGAACATTATAATTACAACGGCCAGAGTTGCATCCAGCTGCACGTGTCCCTGATAATTACTCCGGCAAGAGGTGCATCTAGCTGCATGTGTCCCTGATAATTACACTGGCAAGAGGTGCATCCAGCTGCACGTGACCCTGATAATTACATCAGCCAGAGGTGCATCCAGTTGCATGTGTCCCTGATAATTACTCTGGATAAGAGGTGCATCCAACTTCAAGTATCGCTGATAATTACACTGGCAAGAGTTGCATGAAGCTGTATGTGTCCATGATAATTACACTGGCAAGAGGTGCATCCAGCTCCACGTGTCCCTGATAATTAAAAAGACAAGAGGTGCATCAATCTGCACGTGTTCCTGATAATTACTCTGGCAAGAGGTGCATCCAGCTGCACGTGTCCCTGATCATTACTATGGTAAGAGGTGCATCCAGCTGCAGGTGACCCTGATAATTACACTGGCCAGAGGTGCATCCAGCTGCAAGTGAACCTTATAATTACAGCGGCAAGAGTTACATCCAGCTGCAAGTGACCCTGATAATTACTCCGGCAAGAGGTGCATCCAGCTGCATGTGTCCCTGATAATTATTCCGGCAAGAGATGCATCCAGCTGTACGTGTCCCTGATAATTACAGTGGCAAGAGGTGCATCCAGCTCCACGTTTCCCTGATAATGACTCCGGCAAGAGGTGCATCCAGCTGCAAGTGTCCCTGATAATTACTCTGGCAAGAGGTGCATCCACTGCAGGTGATCCTGATAATTAGACGAGACAGAGGTGCATCCAGCTGCAAGTGACCCTGATAATTACTCCGGCAAGAGGTGCATCCAGCTGCACGTGTCCCTGATAATTACAAAGACATGAGGTGCATCCAGCTGCACATGTCCCTGATAATTACTCCGGCAAGAGGTGCATCCAGCTGCACGTGACCCTGATAATTACATCAGCCAGAGGTGCGTCCAGCTGCATGTGTCCCTGATAATTACTCTGGATAAGAGGTGCATCAAACTACAAGTATCGCTGATAATTACACTGGCAAGAGTTGCATCCAGCTGTATGTGTCCATGATAATTACACTGGCAAGAGGTACATCCAGCTCCACGTGTCCCTGATAATTAAAAAGACAAGAGCTGCATCCATCTCCACGTGTCCCTGATAATTACTCTGGCAAGAGGTGCATCCAGCTGCACGTGTCCCTGATCATTACTATGGTAAGAGGTGCATCCAGCTGCAGGTGACCCTGATCATTACCCTGGCCAGAGGTGCATCCAGCTTCAAGTGAACCTTATAATTACAGCGGCAAGAGTTACATCCAGCTGCAAGTGACCCTGATAATTACTCCGGCAAGAGGTGCATCCAGCTGCATGTGTCCCTGATAATTATTCCGGCAAGAGATGCATCCAGCTGTACGTGTCCCTGATAATTACTCGGCAAGAGGTGCATCCAGCTGCATGTGTCCCTGATAATTACTCCGGCAAGAGGAGCATCCAGCTACACGTGTCCCTGATAATTACTCCACCCTGATAATTACACCGGCCAGAGGTGCATCCAGCTGCAAGTGTCCCTGATAATTACTCTGGCAAGAGGTGCATCCAGCTGCAGGTGATCCTGATAATTACACCAGACAGAGGTGCATCCAGCTGCAAGTGACCCTGATAATTACTCCGGCAAGAGGTGCATCCAGCTGCACGTGTCCCTGATAATTACAAAGACACGAGGTGCGTCCAGCTGCACATGTCCCTGATAATTACTCCGGCAAGAGGTGCATCCATCTGCAAGTGACCCTGATAATTACACTGGCAAGAGGTGAATCCAGCTGCACGTGTCCCTGATAATTATACCGGCAAGAGGTTCATCCAGCTGCAAGTGACCCTGATAATTACACCAGCAAAAGGTGCATCCAGCTGCATGTGTCCCTGATAATTACAGTGGCAAGAGGTGCATCCAGCTGCAGGTGACCCTGATAATTACATCAGCCAGAGGTGCATCCAGCTGCATGTGTCCCTGATAATTACTCTGGCAAGAGGTGCATCCAAATTCAAGTATTGCTGATAATTGCATTGGCAAGATATGTATCCAGCTGTATGTGTCCATGATAATTACACTGGCAAGAGGTGCATCCAGCTGCACGTATCCCTGATAAGTACTCTGGCAAAAGGTGTATCCACTGCACGTATCCCTGATAATTACTCCGGCAAGAGGAACATCCAGCTACACGTGTCGCAGATAATTACACTGGCAAGAATTACATCCAGCTGCAAGTGACCCTGATAATTACACCGGCCAGAGGTGCATCCAGCTGCATGTGTCCCTGAGAATTAATCTGGCAAGATTTGCATCCTGCTGAACGTGTCCCTGATAATTACTCTGGCAAGAGGTGCATCCAGCTGCAAGTGACCCTGATAATTACACCGGCCAGAGGTGCATCCAGCTGCATGTGTCCCTGATAATTACTCTGGCAAGAGGTGCATCCAGCTGCACGTGACCCTGATAATTACATCAGCCAGAGGTGCGTCCAGCTGCATGTGTCCCTGATAATTACTCTGGATAAGAGGTGCATCAAACTACAAGTATCGCTGATAATTACACTGGCAAGAGTTGCATCCAGCTGTATGTGTCCATGATAATTACACTGGCAAGAGGTACATCCAGCTCCACGTGTCCCTGATAATTAAAAAGACAAGAGCTGCATCCATCTCCACGTGTCCCTGATAATTACTCTGGCAAGAGGTGCATCCAGCTGCACGTGTCCCTGATCATTACTATGGTAAGAGGTGCATCCAGCTGCAGGTGACCCTGATCATTACCCTGGCCAGAGGTGCATCCAGCTTCAAGTGAACCTTATAATTACAGCGGCAAGAGTTACATCCAGCTGCAAGTGACCCTGATAATTACTCCGGCAAGAGGTGCATCCAGCTGCATGTGTCCCTGATAATTATTCCGGCAAGAGATGCATCCAGCTGTACGTGTCCCTGATAATTACTCGGCAAGAGGTGCATCCAGCTGCATGTGTCCCTGATAATTACTCCGGCAAGAGGAGCATCCAGCTACACGTGTCCCTGATAATTACTCCACCCTGATAATTACACCGGCCAGAGGTGCATCCAGCTGCAAGTGTCCCTGATAATTACTCTGGCAAGAGGTGCATCCAGCTGCAGGTGATCCTGATAATTACACCAGACAGAGGTGCATCCAGCTGCAAGTGACCCTGATAATTACTCCAGCAAGAGGTGCATCCAGCTGCACGTGTCCCTGATAATTACAAAGACACGAGGTGCGTCCAGCTGCACATGTCCCTGATAATTACTCCGGCAAGAGGTGCATCCAGCTGCAAGTGACCCTGATAATTACACTGGCAAGAGGTGAATCCAGCTGCACGTGTCCCTGATAATTATACCGGCAAGAGGTTCATCCAGCTGCAAGTGACCCTGATAATTACACCAGCAAAAGGTGCATCCAGCTGCATGTGTCCCTGATAATTACAGTGGCAAGAGGTGCATCCAGCTGCAGGTGACCCTGATAATTACATCAGCCAGAGGTGCATCCAGCTGCATGTGTCCCTGATAATTACTCTGGCAAGAGGTGCATCCAAATTCAAGTATTGCTGACAATTGCATTGGCAAGAGTTGTATCCAGCTGTATGTGTCCATGATAATTACACTGGCAAGAGGTGCATCCAGCTGCACGTATCCCTGATAAGTACTCTGGCAAAAGGTGTATCCACTGCACGTATCCCTGATAATTACTCCGGCAAGAGGAACATCCAGCTACACGTGTCGCAGATAATTACACTGGCAAGAATTACATCCAGCTGCAAGTGACCCTGATAATTACACCGGCCAGAGGTGCATCCAGCTGCATGTGTCCCTGATAATTAATCTGGCAAGATTTGCATCCAGCTGAACGTGTCCCTGATAATTACTCTGGCAAGAGGTGCATCCAGCTGCACGGGTCCCTGATAATTACTCTGGCAAGAGGTGCATCCAGCTGCAAGTGACCCTGATAATTACACCGGCCAGAGGTGCATCCAGCTGCATGTGTCCCTGATAATTACTCTGCCAAGAGGTGCATCCAGCTGCAGGTGACCCTGATAATTACATCAGCCAGAGGTGCATCCAGCTGCATGTGTCCCTGATAATTACTCTTGAAAAGAGGTGCATCCAACTTCAAGTATCGCTGATAATTACACTGGCAAGAGTTGCATGAATCTGTATGTGTCCATGATAATTACACTGGCAAGAGGTGCATCCAGCTCCACGTGTCCCTGATAATTAAAAAGACAAGAGGTGCATCAATCTGCACGTGTTCCTGATAATTACTCTGGCAAGAGGTGCATCCAGCTGCACGTGTCCCTGATCATTACTATGGTAAGAGGTGCATCCAGCTGCAGGTGACCCTGATAATTACACTGGCCAGAGGTGCATCCAGCTGCAAGTGAACCTTATAATTACAGCGGCAAGAGTTACATCCAGCTGCAAGTGACCCTGATAATTACTCCGGCAAGAGGTGCATCCAGCTGCATGTGTCCCTGATAATTATTCCGGCAAGAGATGCATCCAGCTGTACGTGTCCCTGATAATTACAGTGGCAAGAGGTGCATCCAGCTCCACGTTTCCCTGATAATGACTCCGGCAAGAGGTGCATCCAGCTGCAAGTGTCCCTGATAATTACTCTGGCAAGAGGTGCATCCACTGCAGGTGATCCTGATAATTAGACGAGACAGAGGTGCATCCAGCTGCAAGTGACCCTGATAATTACTCCGGCAAGAGGTGCATCCAGCTGCACGTGTCCCTGATAATTACAAAGACAAGAGGTGCATCCAGCTGCACATGTCCCTGATAATTACTCCGGCAAGAGGTGCATCCAGCTGCACGTGACCCTGATAATTACATCAGCCAGAGGTGCGTCCAGCTGCATGTGTCCCTGATAATTACTCTGGATAAGAGGTGCATCAAACTACAAGTATCGCTGATAATTACACTGGCAAGAGTTGCATCCAGCTGTATGTGTCCATGATAATTACACTGGCAAGAGGTACATCCAGCTCCACGTGTCCCTGATAATTAAAAAGACAAGAGCTGCATCCATCTCCACGTGTCCCTGATAATTACTCTGGCAAGAGGTGCATCCAGCTGCACGTGTCCCTGATCATTACTATGGTAAGAGGTGCATCTAGCTGCAGGTGACCCTGATCATTACCCTGGCCAGAGGTGCATCCAGCTTCAAGTGAACCTTATAATTACAGCGGCAAGAGTTACATCCAGCTGCAAGTGACCCTGATAATTACTCCGGCAAGAGGTCCATCCAGCTGCATGTGTCCCTGATAATTATTCCGGCAAGAGATGCATCCAGCTGTACGTGTCCCTGATAATTACTCGGCAAGAGGTGCATCCAGCTGCATGTGTCCCTGATAATTACTCCGGCAAGAGGAGCATCCAGCTACACGTGTCCCTGATAATTACTCCACCCTGATAATTACACCGGCCAGAGGTGAATCCAGCTACACGTGTCCCAGATAATTACTCTGGCAAGAATTACATCCAGCTGCAAGTGACCCTGATAATTACACCGGCCAGAGATGCATCCAGCTGCATGTGTCCCTGATAATTAATCTGGCAAGATTTGCATCCAGCTGAACGTTTCCCTGATAATTACTCCGGCAAGAGGTGGATCCAGCTGCACGTGTCCCTGATAATTACTCCGGCAAGAGGTGCATCCAGCTGCATGGGTCCGTGATAATTACTCTGGCAAGAGGTGCATCCAGCTGCAAGTGACCCTGATAATTACACCGGCCAGAGGTGCATCCAGCTGCATGTGTCACTGATAATTAATCTGGCAATATTTGCATCCAGCTCAACGTGTCCCTGATAATTACTCCGGCAAGAGGTGCATCCATCTGCACGTGTCCCTGATAATTACTCTGGCAAGAGGTGCATCCAGCTGCACGTGTCCCTGATCATTACTATGGTAAGAGGTGCATCCAGCTGCAGGTGACCCTGATAATTACAGCGGCAAGAGTTACATCCAGCTGCAAGTGACCCTGAGAATTACTCCGGAAAGAGGTGCATCCAGCTACATGTGTCCCTGATAATTATTCCGGCAAGAGATGCATCGAGCTGCACATGTCCCTGATAATTACTCCGGCAAGAGGTGCATACAGCTACACGTGTCCCTGATAATTATTCCACCCTGATAATTACACCGGGCAGATGTGCATCCAGCTGCATGTGTCCTTGATAATTACACTGGCAAGATTTGCATCCAGCTGCAGGTGACCCTGATAATTACATCAGCCAGAGGTGCATCCAGCTGCATGTGTCCCTGATAATTACTCTGGCAAGAGATGCATCCAACTTCAAGTATCGCTGATAATTACACTGGCAAGAGTTGTATCCAGCTGTATGTGTCCATGATAATTACACTGGCAAGAGGTGCATCCAGCTGCACGTATCCCTGATAAGTACTCTGGCAAGAGGTGCATCGAGCTGCACGTGTCCCTGATAATTACTCCGGCAAGAGGTGCATCCAGCTGCAAGTGACCCCGATAATTACACTGGCAAGAGGTGAATCCACCTACATGTGTCCCTGATAATTACACCGGCAAGAGGTTTATCCAGCTGCAAGTGACCCTGATAATTACACCAGCAAGAGGTGCATCCAGCTGCATGTATCCCTGATAATTACTCCGGCAAGAGGAGCTTCCACCTACACTTGTCCCTGATAATTACTCCACCCTGATAATTACACCGGCCAGAGGTGCATCCAGCTGCATGTGTCCTTGATAATTACACTGGCAAGAATTGCATCCAGCTGCACGTGTCCCTGATAATGACTCCGGCAAGAGGTGCATCCAGCTGCAAGTGTCCCTGATAATTACTCTGGTAAGAGGTGCATCCAGCTGCAAGTGAACATTATAATTACAACGGCCAGAGTTGCATCCAGCTGCACGTGTCCCTGATAATTACTCCGGCAAGAGGTGCATCTAGCTGCATGTGTCCCTGATAATTACACTGGCAAGAGGTGCATCCAGCTGCACGTGACCCTGATAATTACATCAGCCAGAGGTGCATCCAGTTGCATGTGTCCCTGATAATTACTCTGGATAAGAGGTGCATCCAACTTCAAGTATCGCTGATAATTACACTGGCAAGAGTTGCATGAAGCTGTATGTGTCCATGATAATTACACTGGCAAGAGGTGCATCCAGCTCCACGTGTCCCTGATAATTAAAAAGACAAGAGGTGCATCAATCTGCACGTGTTCCTGATAATTACTCTGGCAAGAGGTGCATCCAGCTGCACGTGTCCCTGATCATTACTATGGTATGAGGTGCATCCAGCTGCAGGTGACCCTGATAATTACAGTGGCAAGAGTTACATCCAGCTGCAAGTGACCCTGAGAATTACTCCGGCAAGAGGTGCATCCAGCTACATGTGTCCCTGATAATTATTCCGGCAAGAGATGCATCCAGCTGCACATGTCCCTGATAATTACTCCGGCAAGAGGTGCATACAGCTACACGTGTCCCTGATAATTATTCCACCCTGATAATTACACCGGGCAGAGGTGCATCCAGCTGCATGTGTCCCTGATAATTACACTGGCAAGATTTGCATCCAGCTGCAGGTGACCCTGGTAATTACATCAGCCAGAGGTGCATCCAGCTGCATGTGTCCCTGATAATTACTCTGGCAAGAGATGCATCCAACTTCAAGTATCGCTGATAATTACACTGGCAAGAGTTGTATCCAGCTGTATGTGTCCATGATAATTACACTGGCAAGAGGTGCATCCAGCTGCACGTATCCCTGATAAGTACTCTGGCAAGAGGTGCATCGAGCTGCACGTGTCCCTGATAATTACTCCGGCAAGAGGTGCATCCAGCTGCAAGTGACCCTGATAATTACACTGGCAAGAGGTGAATCCACCTACATGTGTCCCTGATAATTACACCGGCAAGAGGTTTATCCAGCTGCAAGTGACCCTGATAATTACACCAGCAAGAGGTGCATCCAGCTGCATGTGTCCCTGATAATTACTCCGGCAAGAGGAGCTTCCACCTACACTTGTCCCTGATAACTACTCCACCCTGATAATTACACCGGCCAGAGGTGCATCCAGCTGCATGTGTCCTTGATAATTACACTGGCAAGAATTGCATCCAGCTGCACGTGTCCCTGATAATGACTCCGGCAAGAGGTGCATCCAGCTGCAAGTGTCCCTGATAATTACTCTGGTAAGAGGTGCATCCAGCTGCAAGTGAACATTATAATTACAACGGCCAGAGTTGCATCCAGCTGCACGTCTCCCTGATAATTACTCCGGCAAGAGGTGCATCTAGCTGCATGTGTCCCTGATAATTACACTGGCAAGAGGTGCATCCAGCTGCACGTGACCCTGATAATTACATCAGCCAGAGGTGCATCCAGTTGCATGTGTCCCTGATAATTACTCTGGATAAGAGGTGCATCCAACTTCAAGTATCGCTGATAATTACACTGGCAAGAGTTGCATGAAGCTGTATGTGTCCATGATAATTACACTGGCAAGAGGTGCATCCAGCTCCACGTGTCCCTGATAATTAAAAAGACAAGAGGTGCATCAATCTGCACGTGTTCCTGATAATTACTCTGGCAAGAGGTGCATCCAGTTGCACGTGTCCCTGATCATTACTATGGTAAGAGGTGCATCCAGCTGCAGGTGACCCTGATAATTACACTGGCCAGAGGTGCATCCAGCTGCAAGTGAACCTTATAATTACAGCGGCAAGAGTTACATCCAGCTGCAAGTGACCCTGATAATTACTCCGGCAAGAGGTGCATCCAGCTGCATGTGTCCCTGATAATTATTCCGGCAAGAGATGCATCCAGCTGTACGTGTCCCTGATAATTACAGTGGCAAGAGGTGCATCCAGCTCCACGTTTCCCTGATAATGACTCCGGCAAGAGGTGCATCCAGCTGCAAGTGTCCCTGATAATTACTCTGGCAAGAGGTGCATCCACTGCAGGTGATCCTGATAATTAGACCAGACAGAGGTGCATCCAGCTGCAAGTGACCCTGATAATTACTCCGGCAAGAGGTGCATCCAGCTGCACGTGTCCCTGATAATTACAAAGACAAGAGGTGCATCCAGCTGCACATGTCCCTGATAATTACTCCGGCAAGAGGTGCATCCAGCTGCACGTGACCCTGATAATTACATCAGCCAGAGGTGCGTCCAGCTGCATGTGTCCCTGATAATTACTCTGGATAAGAGGTGCATCAAACTACAAGTATCGCTGATAATTACACTGGCAAGAGTTGCATCCAGCTGTATGTGTCCATGATAATTACACTGGCAAGAGGTACATCCAGCTCCACGTGTCCCTGATAATTAAAAAGACAAGAGCTGCATCCATCTCCACGTGTCCCTGATAATTACTCTGGCAAGAGGTGCATCCAGCTGCACGTGTCCCTGATCATTACTATGGTAAGAGGTGCATCCAGCTGCAGGTGACCCTGATCATTACCCTGGCCAGAGGTGCATCCAGCTTCAAGTGAACCTTATAATTACAGCGGCAAGAGTTACATCCAGCTGCAAGTGACCCTGATAATTACTCCGGCAAGAGGTCCATCCAGCTGCATGTGTCCCTGATAATTATTCCGGCAAGAGATGCATCCAGCTGTACGTGTCCCTGATAATTACTCGGCAAGAGGTGCATCCAGCTGCATGTGTCCCTGATAATTACTCCGGCAAGAGGAGCATCCAGCTACACGTGTCCCTGATAATTACTCCACCCTGATAATTACACCGGCCAGAGGTGAATCCAGCTACACGTGTCCCAGATAATTACTCTGGCAAGAATTACATCCAGCTGCAAGTGACCCTGATAATTACACCGGCCAGAGATGCATCCAGCTGCATGTGTCCCTGATAATTAATCTGGCAAGATTTGCATCCAGCTGAACGTTTCCCTGATAATTACTCCGGCAAGAGGTGGATCCAGCTGCACGTGTCCCTGATAATTACTCCGGCAAGAGGTGCATCCAGCTGCATGGGTCCGTGATAATTACTCTGGCAAGAGGTGCATCCAGCTGCAAGTGACCCTGATAATTACACCGGCCAGAGGTGCATCCAGCTGCATGTGTCACTGATAATTAATCTGGCAATATTTGCATCCAGCTCAACGTGTCCCTGATAATTACTCCGGCAAGAGGTGCATCCATCTGCACGTGTCCCTGATAATTACTCTGGCAAGAGGTGCATCCAGCTGCACGTGTCCCTGATCATTACTATGGTAAGAGGTGCATCCAGCTGCAGGTGACCCTGATAATTACAGCGGCAAGAGTTACATCCAGCTGCAATTGACCCTGAGAATTACTCCGGCAAGAGGTGCATCCAGCTACATGTGTCCCTGATAATTATTCCGGCAAGAGATGCATCCAGCTGCACATGTCCCTGATAATTACTCCGGCAAGAGGTGCATACAGCTACACGTGTCCCTGATAATTATTCCACCCTGATAATTACACCGGGCAGATGTGCATCCAGCTGCATGTGTCCCTGATAATTACACTGGCAAGATTTGCATCCAGCTGCAGGTGACCCTGATAATTACATCAGCCAGAGGTGCATCCAGCTGCATGTGTCCCTGATAATTACTCTGGCAAGAGATGCATCCAATTTCAAGTATCGCTGATAATTACACTGGCAAGAGTTGTATCCAGCTGTATGTGTCCATGATAATTACACTGGCAAGAGGTGCATCCAGCTGCACGTATCCCTGATAAGTACTCTGGCAAGAGGTGCATCGAGCTGCACGTGTCCCTGATAATTACTCCGGCAAGAGGTGCATCCAGCTGCAAGTGACCCCGATAATTACACTGGCAAGAGGTGAATCCACCTACATGTGTCCCTGATAATTACACCGGCAAGAGGTTTATCCAGCTGCAAGTGACCCTGATAATTACACCAGCAAGAGGTGCATCCAGCTGCATGTATCCCTGATAATTACTCCGGCAAGAGGAGCTTCCACCTACACTTGTCCCTGATAATTACTCCACCCTGATAATTACACCGGCCAGAGGTGCATCCAGCTGCATGTGTCCTTGATAATTACACTGGCAAGAATTGCATCCAGCTGCACGTGTCCCTGATAATGACTCCGGCAAGAGGTGCATCCAGCTGCAAGTGTCCCTGATAATTACTCTGGTAAGAGGTGCATCCAGCTGCAAGTGAACATTATAATTACAACGGCCAGAGTTGCATCCAGCTGCACGTGTCCCTGATAATTACTCCGGCAAGAGGTGCATCTAGCTGCATGTGTCCCTGATAATTACACTGGCAAGAGGTGCATCCAGCTGCACGTGACCCTGATAATTACATCAGCCAGAGGTGCATCCAGTTGCATGTGTCCCTGATAATTACTCTGGATAAGAGGTGCATCCAACTTCAAGTATCGCTGATAATTACACTGGCAAGAGTTGCATGAAGCTGTATGTGTCCATGATAATTACACTGGCAAGAGGTGCATCCAGCTCCACGTGTCCCTGATAATTAAAAAGACAAGAGGTGCATCAATCTGCACGTGTTCCTGATAATTACTCTGGCAAGAGGTGCATCCAGCTGCACGTGTCCCTGATCATTACTATGGTAAGAGGTGCATCCAGCTGCAGGTGACCCAGATAATTACACTGGCCAGAGGTGCATCCAGCTGCAAGTGAACCTTATAATTACAGCGGCAAGAGTTACATCCAGCTGCAAGTGACCCTGATAATTACTCCGGCAAGAGGTGCATCCAGCTGCATGTGTCCCTGATAATTATTCCGGCAAGAGATGCATCCAGCTGTACGTGTCCCTGATAATTACAGTGGCAAGAGGTGCATCCAGCTCCACGTTTCCCTGATAATGACTCCGGCAAGAGGTGCATCCAGCTGCAAGTGTCCCTGATAATTACTCTGGCCAGAGGTGCATCCACTGCAGGTGATCCTGATAATTACACCAGACAGAGGTGCATCCAGCTGCAAGTGACCCTGATAATTACTCCGGCAAGAGGTGCATCCAGCTGCACGTGTCCCTGATAATTACAAAGACAAGAGGTGCATCCAGCTGCACATGTCCCTGATAATTACTCCGGCAAGAGGTGCATCCAGCTGCACGTGACCCTGATAATTACATCAGCCAGAGGTGCGTCCAGCTGCATGTGTCCCTGATAATTACTCTGGATAAGAGGTGCATCAAACTACAAGTATCGCTGATAATTACACTGGCAAGAGTTGCATCCAGCTGTATGTGTCCATGATAATTACACTGGCAAGAGGTACATCCAGCTCCACGTGTCCCTGATAATTAAAAAGACAAGAGCTGCATCCATCTCCACGTGTCCCTGATAATTACTCTGGCAAGAGGTGCATCCAGCTGCACGTGTCCCTGATCATTACTATGGTAAGAGGTGCATCCAGCTGCAGGTGACCCTGATCATTACCCTGGCCAGAGGTGCATCCAGCTTCAAGTGAACCTTATAATTACAGCGGCAAGAGTTACATCCAGCTGCAAGTGACCCTGATAATTACTCCGGCAAGAGGTGCATCCAGCTGCATGTGTCCCTGATAATTATTCCGGCAAGAGATGCATCCAGCTGTACGTGTCCCTGATAATTACTCGGCAAGAGGTGCATCCAGCTGCATGTGTCCCTGATAATTACTCCGGCAAGAGGAGCATCCAGCTACACGTGTCCCTGATAATTACTCCACCCTGATAATTACACCGGCCAGAGGTGCATCCAGCTGCAAGTGTCCCTGATAATTACTCTGGCAAGAGGTGCATCCAGCTGCAGGTGATCCTGATAATTACACCAGACAGAGGTGCATCCAGCTGCAAGTGACCCTGATAATTACTCCGGCAAGAGGTGCATCCAGCTGCACGTGTTCCTGATAATTACAAAGACACGAGGTGCGTCCAGCTGCACATGTCCCTGATAATTACTCCGGCAAGAGGTGCATCCAGCTGCAAGTGACCCTGATAATTACACTGGCAAGAGGTGAATCCAGCTGCACGTGTCCCTGATAATTATACCGGCAAGAGGTTCATCCAGCTGCAAGTGACCCTGATAATTACACCAGCAAAAGGTGCATCCAGCTGCATGTGTCCCTGATAATTACAGTGTCAAGAGGTGCATCCAGCTGCAGGTGACCCTGATAATTACATCAGCCAGAGGTGCATCCAGCTGCATGTGTCCCTGATAATTACTCTGGCAAGAGGTGCATCCAAATTCAAGTATTGCTGATAATTGCATTGGCAAGAGTTGTATCCAGCTGTATGTGTCCATGATAATTACACTGGCAAGAGGTGCATCCAGCTGCACGTATCCCTGATAAGTACTCTGGCAAAAGGTGTATCCACTGCACGTATCCCTGATAATTACTCCGGCAAGAGGAACATCCAGCTACACGTGTCGCAGATAATTACACTGGCAAGAATTACATCCAGCTGCAAGTGACCCTGATAATTACACCGGCCAGAGGTGCATCCAGCTGCATGTGTCCCTGATAATTAATCTGGCAAGATTTGCATCCAGCTGAACGTGTCCCTGATAATTACTCTGGCAAGAGGTGCATCCAGCTGCAAGTGACCCTGATAATTACACCGGCCAGAGGTGCATCCAGCTGCATGTGTCCCTGATAATTACTCTGGCAAGAGGTGCATCCAGTTGCACGTGACCCTGATAATTACATCAGCCAGAGGTGCGTCCAGCTGCATGTGTCCCTGATAATTACTCTGGATAAGAGGTGCATCAAACTACAAGTATCGCTGATAATTACACTGGCAAGAGTTGCATCCAGCTGTATGTGTCCATGATAATTACACTGGCAAGAGGTACATCCAGCTCCACGTGTCCCTGATAATTAAAAATACAAGAGCTGCATCCATCTCCACGTGTCCCTGATAATTACTCTGGCAAGAGGTGCATCCAGCTGCACGTGTCCCTGATCATTACTATGGTAAGAGGTGCATCCAGCTGCAGGTGACCCTGATCATTACCCTGGCCAGAGGTGCATCCAGCTTCAAGTGAACATTATAATTACAACGGCCAGAGTTGCATCCAGCTGCACGTGTCCCTGATAATTACTCCGGCAAGAGGTGCATCTAGCTGCATGTGTCCCTGATAATTACACTGGCAAGAGGTGCATCCAGCTGCACGTGACCCTGATAATTATATCAGCCAGAGGTGCATCCAGTTGCATGTGTCCCTGATAATTACTCTGGATAAGAGGTGCATCCAACTTCAAGTATCGCTGATAATTACACTGGCAAGAGTTGCATGAAGCTGTATGTGTCCATGATAATTACACTGGCAAGAGGTGCATCCAGCTCCACGTGTCCCTGATAATTAAAAAGACAAGAGGTGCATCAATCTGCACGTGTTCCTGATAATTACTCTGGCAAGAGGTGCCTCCAGCTGCACGTGTCCCTGATCATTACTATGGTAAGAGGTGCATCCAGCTGCAGGTGACCCTGATAATTACACTGGCCAGAGGTGCATCCAGCTGCAAGTGAACCTTATAATTACAGCGGCAAGAGTTACATCCAGCTGCAAGTGACCCTGATAATTACTCCGGCAAGAGGTGCATCCAGCTGCATGTGTCCCTGATAATTATTCCGGCAAGAGATGCATCCAGCTGTACGTGTCCCTGATAATTACAGTGGCAAGAGGTGCATCCAGCTCCACGTTTCCCTGATAATGACTCCGGCAAGAGGTGCATCCAGCTGCTAGTCTCCCTGATAATTACTCTGGCAAGAGGTGCATCCACTGCAGGTGATCCTGATAATTACACCAGACAGAGGTGCATCCAGCTGCAAGTGACCCTGATAATTACTCCGGCAAGAGGTGCATCCAGCTGCACGTGTCCCTGATAATTACAAAGACAAGAGGTGCATCCAGCTGCACATGTCCCTGATAATTACTCCGGCAAGAGGTGCATCCAGCTGCACGTGACCCTGATAATTACATCAGCCAGAGGTGCGTCCAGCTGCATGTGTCCCTGATAATTACTCTGGATAAGAGGTGCATCAAACTACAAGTATCGCTGATAATTACACTGGCAAGTGTTGCATCCAGCTGTATGTGTCCATGATAATTACACTGGCAAGAGGTACATCCAGCTCCACGTGTCCCTGATAATTAAAAAGACAAGAGCTGCATCCATCTCCACGTGTCCCTGATCATTACTATGGTAAGAGGTGCATCCAGCTGCAGGTGACCCTGATCATTACCCTGGCCAGAGGTGCATCCAGCTTCAAGTGAACCTTATAATTACAGCGGCAAGAGTTACATCCAGCTGCAAGTGACCCTGATAATTACTCCGGCAAGAGGTGCATCCAGCTGCATGTGTCCCTGATAATTATTCCGGCAAGAGATGCATCCAGCTGTACGTGTCCCTGATAATTACTCGGCAAGAGGTGCATCCAGCTGCATGTGTCCCTGATAATTACTCCGGCAAGAGGAGCATCCAGCTACACGTGTCCCTGATAATTACTCCACCCTGATAATTACACCGGCCAGAGGTGAATCCAGCTACACGTGTCCCAGATAATTACTCTGGCAAGAATTACATCCAGCTGCAAGTGACCCTGATAATTACACCGGCCAGAGATGCATCCAGCTGCATGTGTCCCTGATAATTAATCTGGCAAGATTTGCATCCAGCTGAACGTTTCCCTGATAATTACTCCGGCAAGAGGTGGATCCAGCTGCACGTGTCCCTGATAATTACTCCGGTAAGAGGTGCATCCAGCTGCATGGGTCCGTGATAATTACTCTGGCAAGAGGTGCATCCAGCTGCAAGTGACCCTGATAATTACACCGGCCAGAGGTGCATCCAGCTGCATGTGTCACTGATAATTAATCTGGCAATATTTGCATCCAGCTCAACGTGTCCCTGATAATTACTCCGGCAAGAGGTGCATCCATCTGCACGTGTCCCTGATAATTACTCTGGCAAGAGGTGCATCCAGCTGCACGTGTCCCTGATCATTACTATGGTAAGAGGTGCATCCAGCTGCAGGTGACCCAGATAATTACACTGGCCAGAGGTGCATCCAGCTGCAAGTGAACCTTATAATTACAGCGGCAAGAGTTACATCCAGCTGCAAGTGACCCTGAGAATTACTCCGGCAAGAGGTGCATCCAGCTACATGTGTCCCTGATAATTATTCCGGCAAGAGATGCATCCAGCTGCACATGTCCCTGATAATTACTCCGGCAAGAGGTGCATACAGCTACACGTGTCCCTGATAATTATTCCACCCTGATAATTACACCGGGCAGAGGTGCATCCAGCTGCATGTGTCCCTGATTATTACACTGGCAAGATTTGCATCCAGCTGCAGGTGACCCTGATAATTACATCAGCCAGAGGTGCATCCAGCTGCATGTGTCCCTGATAATTACTCTGGCAAGAGATGCATCCAACTTCAAGTATCGCTGATAATTACACTGGCAAGAGTTGTATCCAGCTGTATGTGTCCATGATAATTACACTGGCAAGAGGTGCATCCAGCTGCACGTATCCCTGATAAGTACTCTGGCAAGAGGTGCATCGAGCTGCACGTGTCCCTGATAATTACTCCGGCAAGAGGTGCATCCAGCTGCAAGTGACCCCGATAATTACACTGGCAAGAGGTGAATCCACCTACATGTGTCCCTGATAATTACACCGGCAAGAGGTTTATCCAGCTGCAAGTGACCCTGATAATTACACCAGCAAGAGGTGCATCCAGCTGCATGTATCCCTGATAATTACTCCGGCAAGAGGAGCTTCCACCTACACTTGTCCCTGATAATTACTCCACCCTGATAATTACACCGGCCAGAGGTGCATCCAGCTGCATGTGTCCTTGATAATTACACTGGCAAGAATTGCATCCAGCTGCACGTGTCCCTGATAATGACTCCGGCAAGAGGTGCATCCAGCTGCAAGTGTCCCTGATAATTACTCTGGTAAGAGGTGCATCCAGCTGCAAGTGAACATTATAATTACAACGGCCAGAGTTGCATCCAGCTGCACGTGTCCCTGATAATTACTCCGGCAAGAGGTGCATCTAGCTGCATGTGTCCCTGATAATTACACTGGCAAGAGGTGCATCCAGCTGCACGTGACCCTGATAATTACATCAGCCAGAGGTGCATCCAGTTGCATGTGTCCCTGATAATTACTCTGGATAAGAGGTGCATCCAACTTCAAGTATCGCTGATAATTACACTGGCAAGAGTTGCATGAAGCTGTATGTGTCCATGATAATTACACTGGCAAGAGGTGCATCCAGCTCCACGTGTCCCTGATAATTAAAAAGACAAGAGGTGCATCAATCTGCACGTGTTCCTGATAATTACTCTGGCAAGAGGTGCATCCAGCTGCACGTGTCCCTGATCATTACTATGGTAAGAGGTGCATCCAGCTGCAGGTGACCCTGATAATTACACTGGCCAGAGGTGCATCCAGCTGCAAGTGAACCTTATAATTACAGCGGCAAGAGTTACATCCAGCTGCAAGTGACCCTGATAATTACTCCGGCAAGAGGTGCATCCAGCTGCATGTGTCCCTGATAATTATTCCGGCAAGAGATGCATCCAGCTGTACGTGTCCCTGATAATTACAGTGGCAAGAGGTGCATCCAGCTCCACGTTTCCCTGATAATGACTCCGGCAAGAGGTG